>NC_069506.1:350577021-350692021 GCF_027579735.1 Bombina bombina | reverse complement strand
GTATGTGTGTGGTGTGTATTGTATGAGAGTATGTGTGTGGTGTGTATTGTATGAGAGTATGTGTGTGGTGTGTATTGTATGAGAGTATGTGTGTGGTGTGTATTGTATGAGAGTATGTGTGTGGTGCGTATTGTATAAGAGTATGTGTGTGGTGTGTATTGTATGAGAGTATGTGTGTGGTGTGTATTGTATGAGAGTATGTGTGTGGTGTGCATTGTATGAGAGTATGTGTGTGGTGCATATTGTATGAGAGTATGTGTGTGGTGTGTATTGTATGAGAGTATGTGTGTGGTGTGTATTGTATGAGAGTATGTGTGTGGTGTGTATTGTATGAGAGTATGTGTGTGGTGTGTATTGTATGAGAGTATGTGTGTGGTGTGTATTGTATGAGAGTATGTGTGTGGTGCGTATTGTATGAGAGTATGTGTGTGGTGTGTATTGTATGAGAGTATGTGTGTGGTGTGTATTGTATGAGAGTATGTGTGTGGTGTGTATTGTATGAGAGTATGTGTGTGGTGTGTATTGTATGAGAGTATGTGTGTGGTGTGTATTGTATGAGAGTATGTGTGTGGTGTGTATTGTATGAGAGTATGTGTGTGGTGTGTATTGTATGAGAGTATGTGTGTGATGTGTATTGTATGAGAGTATGTGTGTGGTGTGTATTGTATGAGAGTATGTGTGTGGTGTGTATTGTATGAGAGTATGTGTGTGGTGTGCATTGTATGAGAGTGTGGGGTAGATTTATCATACCCCGGGAGGACATGATTCGCTATAACGAATCATGTCTGCCCTGCATCGCTAAATGCCGACAGCATATGCTGGCGGCATTTAACGTTAAACAAGCAGTTCTGGTGAACCAATTGGCCACTATCAGGGGGGTCAATCAACCCGATCGTATCCAATCGTGCGGAATGCTGCCCGCTGCTTCAGAGCTGGCAGACAAGTTAAGGAGCAGCGGTCTTAAGACCACTGCTTCTTAACTCCAGTTACCGGCGAGCCTGAAGGCTTGTGCGGAAACAGTTACATTTAGGTCCATTCAGCCCTGGTCAAATCGGCCCCTGTGTGTGTGGTGTGTGTGTATTGTATGAGACTATGTGTGTGGTGTGTTGTATGAAAGTGTGTGTTGTATGAGAGTGTGTTGTGTATTTGTTGTATGAGAGTGTGTGGTGTGTGTGTTGTATGAGAGTGTGTGTTGTATGAGAGTGTGTGTTGTATGAGAGTGTGTGCTGTATAAGAGTGTGTGTTGTATAAGAGTGTGTGTTGTATAAGAGTGTGTGTTGTATGAGAGTGTGTGTGTTGTATAAGAGTGTGTGTGTTGTATGAGAGTGTGTGTGTTGTATGAGAGTGTGTGTTGTATAAGAGTGTTGTGTGTTGTATGAGAGTGTGTGTTGTATGAGAGTGTGTGTGTTGTATGAGTGTGTGTGTGTTGTATAAGAGTGTGTGTGTGTTGTATGAGAGTGTGTGTGTTGTATAAGAGTGTGTGTGTTGTATAAGAGTGTGTGTGTTGTATGAGAGTGTGCGTGTTGTATAAGAGTGTGTGTGTTGTATGAGAGTGTGTGTGTTATATGAGAGTGTGTGTTGTATGAGAGTGTGTGTGTTGTATGAGAGTGTGTGTGTTGTATGAGAGTGTGTGTTGTATGAGAGTGTGTGTGTTGTATGAGTGTGTGTGTGTGTTGTATGAGAGTGTGTGTGTTGTATAAGAGTGTGTGTGTTGTATAAGAGTGTGTGTGTTGTATAAGAGTGTGTGTGTTGTATGAGAGTGTGTGTGTTGTATAAGAGTGTGTGTGTTGTATGAGAGTGTGTGTGTTGTATAAGAGTGTGTGTGTTGTATGAGAGTGTGTGTGTTGTATAAGAGTGTGTGTGTTGTATGAGAGTGTGTGTGTTGTATAAGAGTGTGTGTGTTGTATGAGAGTGTGTGTGTTGTATAAGAGTGTGTGTGTTGTATGAGAGTGTATGTGTTGTATGAGAGTGTGTGTTGTATAAGAGTGTTGTGTGTTGTATGAGAGTGTGTGTTGTATGAGAGTGTGTGTGTTGTATGAGAGTGTGTGTGTGTTGTATGAGAGTGTGTGTTGTATGAGAGTGTGTGTTGTATGAGAGTGTGGTGTGTTGTATAAGAGTGTGTGTGTTGTATAAGAGTGTGTGTTGTATGAGAGTGTGTGTGTTGTATGAGAGTGTGTGTGTTGTATGAGAGTGTGTGTTGTATGAGAGTGTGTGTGTTGTATAAGAGTGTGTGTGTTGTATGAGAGTGTGTGTGTTGTATAAGAGTGTGTGTGTTGTATAAAAGTGTGTGTGTTGTATGAGAGTGTGTGTGTTGTATGAGAGTGTGTGTGTTGTATAAGAGTTTGTGTTGTATGAGAGTGTGTGTTGTATGAGAGTGTGGTGTGTTGTATGAGAGTGTGTGTTGTATGAGAGAGTGTGTGTTGTATGAGAGTGTGTGTGTTGTATGAGAGTGTGTGTGTTGTATAAGAGTTTGTGTTGTATGAGAGTGTGTGTTGTATGAGAGTGTGGTGTGTTGTATGAGAGTGTGTGTTGTATGAGAGTGTGTGTGTTGTATGAGAGTGTGGTGTGTTGTATGAGAGTGTGTGTTGTATGAGAGTGTGTGTGTTGTATGAGAGTGTGTGTGTTGTATGAGAGTGTGTGTGTGTTGTATGAGAGTGTGTGTGTTGTATGAGAGTGTGTGTGTTGTATGAGAGTGTGTGTGTTGTATGAGAGTGTGTGTGTTGTATGAGAGTGTGTGTGTTGTATGAGAGTGTGGTGTGTTATTACCTTTTACAACACCTTCAGGTTTGACTACAATCAGGAATAAAGTGCACACACATTTAAGCCACTTTGCCAGAAAATTGCAGCATTCTTGTTGTATTTTACTTCAGACATTTGCAAACCAAGCATAAAAAAGGTATCTGGTATCATTACACAGGGTCTTGGGGGAAACGGTTGGAAGAACCCTGCTCTAGCTGAATCATGAATGTTTATTTTTTACTGTCCCTTTTAATATACAGGGAGTACAGAATTATTAGGCAAATGAGTATTTTGACCACATCATCCTCTTTATGCATGTTGTCTTACTCCAAGCTGTATAGGCTCGAAAGCCTACTACCAATTAAGCATATTAGGTGATGTGCATCTCTGTAATGAGAAGGGGTGTGGTCTAATGACATCAACACCCTATATCAGGTGTGCATAATTATTAGGCAACTTCCTTTCCTTTGGCAAAATGGGTCAAAAGAAGGACTTGACAGGCTCAGAAAAGTCAAAAATAGTGAGATATCTTGCAGAGGGATGCAGCACTCTTAAAATTGCAAAGCTTCTGAAGCGTGATCATCAAACAATCAAGCGTTTCATTCAAAATAGTCAACAGGGTCGCAAGAAGCGTGTGGAAAAACCAAGGCGCAAAATAACTGCCCATGAACTGAGAAAAGTCAAGCGTGCAGCTGCCAAGATGCCACTGGCCACCAGTTTGGCCATATTTCAGAGCTGCAACATCACTGGAGTGCCCAAAAGCACAAGGTGTGCAATACTCAGAGACATGGCCAAGGTAAGAAAGGCTGAAAGACGACCACCACTGAACAAGACACACAAGCTGAAACGTCAAGACTGGGCCAAGAAATATCTCAAGACTGATTTTTCTAAGGTTTTATGGACTGATGAAATGAGAGTGAGTCTTGATGGGCCAGATGGATGGGCCCGTGGCTGGATTTGTAAAGGGCAGAGAGCTCCAGTCCGACTCAGACGCCAGCAAGGTGGAGGTGGAGTACTGGTTTGGGCTGGTATCATCAAAGATGAGCTTGTGGGGCCTTTTCGGGTTGAGGATGGAGTCAAGCTCAACTCCCAGTCCTACTGCCAGTTTCTGGAAGACACCTTCTTCAAGCAGTGGTACAGGAAGAAGTCTGCATCCTTCAAGAAAAACATGATTTTCATGCAGGACAATGCTCCATCACACGCGTCCAAGTACTCCACAGCGTGGCTGGCAAGAAAGGGTATAAAAGAAGAAAATCTAATGACATGGCCTCCTTGTTCACCTGATCTGAACCCCATTGAGAACCTGTGGTCCATCATCAAATGGGAGATTTACAAGGAGGGAAAACAGTACACCTCTCTGAACAGTGTCTCGGGGAGGCTGTGGTTGCTGCTACACGCAATGTTGATGGTGAACAGATCAAAACACTGACAGAATCCATGGATGGCAGGCTTTTGAGTGTCCTTGGAAAGAAAGGTGGCTATAATGGTCACTGATTTGTTTTTGTTTTGTTTTTGAATGTCAGAAATGTATATTTGTGAATGTTGAGATGTTATATTGGTTTCACTGGTAAAAATAAATAATTGAAATGGGTATATATTTGTTTTTTGTTAAGTTGCCTAATAATTATGCACAGTAATAGTCACCTGCACACACAGATATCCCCCTAAAATAGCTATAACTAAAAACAAACTAAAAACTACTTCCAAAAATATTCAGCTTTGATATTAATGAGTTTTTTGGGTTCATTGAGAACATGGTTGTTGTTCAATAATAAAATTAATCCTCAAAAATACAACTTGCCTAATAATTCTGCACTCCCTGTAGATTTTCTTGCAACACTTCTGATGTGGTACACAAGTTTAGTTGTAACTGCAATTTGATAAATATTGGAAGAACTAAGACGTGGAAACCACAATTGGGGTGCTTTATAATAATATCAAATATACATTAAGAAACACAGCACAGCGTCAGAACTTCAGGATATATCAGAATGTTTCACCAAACACTGCTTTTTCACCACTAGCTGCTACTTAAACTCAGACAGCTGAAACTTTATCAATCATATTTCTTGAAACCAAATGGACTGAATAAATATTGTTATGAAAGTTGAAGCTTTTATGTAGCTATTCCTAAATATATGCAGTCATTTGGTGAATAAAAATGATATTGCATGTTTACAATAAGGGGTAGAGTTATCAAATGTCGGGCAGACATGATCCACTGTAGCATACACTATCGGCATTTATCAATGCACAAGCATCTCTGGTGAAATGCTTGTGCAATGCCACCCCCTGCACATTCGCGGCCAATCGGCCGTTAGCAGAGGGTTTCAATCATCCCGATTGTATCCGATCTGGATGATTGCATCCGCTGCCTCAGAGGTGGCAGATGAGTTAATGAGCCTGGAGGCTCGTGCGGAAACAGCAGCATACGCTGCTTAATAAATACACCCCTAGGTCTCTAGTTTCTGTGTCTGCATAAACGCAACCGTTTACTCTGAGCTTCATGATATTGCTTATCGCACACCTCTTGTAATCTAACCCATAATGAGCCCTATGCACTAAGCACCTGGCGGACAAGGCTGCTTATTGGGTACCTTTTTTACCTGGCTTAGCAGCGAATGGATAGCGGACACTGTACATCCACTGCCCATATGTGCTATCACATAAGCATTTGCCTGTGCAGCACTGCCCCTGCTCGTGTATAGCTAATCAAATCCCACACCTCTTGTAATCTAACCCATAATGAGCCCTATGCACTAAGCACCTGGCGGACAAGGCTGCTTATTGGGTACCTTTTTTACCTGGCTTAGCAGCGAATGGATAGCGGACACTGTACATCCACTGCCCATATGTGTTATCGCACAAGCATTTGCCTGTGCAGCACTGCCCCCTGCTCGTGTATAACTAATCACATCTAAAGCAGCGCCTGTCAATCACCCCAAGCAAACGTGTTCAGGGTGATTTACTTCTGTCAGGGGGTGGATAAGAAGCAGTCGGATAGCATTGCATAAAACTGGTTTACTTGAGCAAGTCTGCCCCACAAGGGCTCCGTAGCAGTATTTGTTGCTTTTTACAAGGAGGCCAATGAAAATATAATGCAAGTTTTTAGTTTTTTTACTAAACATGTTATATTGCATTTTCAAATTGTTTCAATTCTGTTTAATCCTAGGATTATAGTCCATACTTGCACAAAGCCAAGAGGAGAATTTAACTCCTCTTGACCTCCATGGGTATTGATATGTGTAAAAAATGTGCTGAAAACGATGCTGCTCTCTTAGAATATATTTTATCAGAAGATGTGGCATATTGTGCAGTTGGTTTCCTGGTTATTACAACTCTTGTACAGGTTGCAATGTCATTCATTCCATTCATTACTTTGTGTGTCTCAGAGCCATAGCATGCGGGGGTGTTCCTGCCTACTAACACCTGCCCAGAAAATTGAACAACAGATGATGTATCCCAGCCATTCTCATTTCTTCCGGGCTGACATATTGGGATTGTAAATTGCTCAGTAGCTAAAAGATCTTTAAAAAGACCAACTTGGTAAAACTAAAGGAAGAAATGTTCGTATACTTATGGCCCATATTTAACAATTTATTGTAGTAATGACTTGGAAAATACGTTTATCGGGTTCTGATCCTGAATGAGTACCTAACAAAAAACTTCCTTTAATTATCTAATTTTAGTGCATAATTGCTATATATATATATATAACAAACAGGTAGAATCCTGTGACAAAGTCCCAGGAAGCTAAGGGTCTATAAGCGCTCTAGATAGGGACAGTAAAATATAATCCCTAATAAATATTATAAAAATAGAATATTACTTCTATAAATGCCGTTAGCTGCTGCTACACCTAAATGCAAAGAGGCACTCTCTATATTCCCCCTTCTAAAATTAAAAATCAAAAAGAAATGAAAGGTAGCGCTGCAAAGCATGGAATGTAAAACCTAATATAAAAACACAATAAATATATCCAGCACAATATATCAAAATAATAGGAAATACCATTAAAACAAAAATAAAAAAGTCCATAAACACATAGGTAAAGTAATGAGCCAGGAGCAATGTGGTAAATATTCCAAGTGTTCCCAGGAAATTTTCAAATAAAGTTCCCCCAAGGATGTAAACTTACTTGAAGAACCCTCAATCCATATGAGGTAAGTAATGACGTAATCACCATCCAATCCCCCTGACTTAGCAAGCCACTGCTTCCAGATGCGAGTCTTCTATAGCTCCTGAAGTATCCGTAGTTAGAAACTTTCAGACCTCCTCTCCTCCAGTGATAATAAAGCTTCACAGGTGCTCATATAAAGCAAGGAGAAAGAAGGAACACTGATAGTGTGATAACGTTTATTTAAACTTAAAAACACAAACAGTGAAATATTACTCACAAAGAAAACCTCAATAAATGAGGTAAATATTCAGCAAAACACCAAAGAACTGTGGCATACAATCAAGTCAGCTGGGGTCCAGTATAATTAGGCAGTCAGTAAGATCCTTACGCGTTTCAAAGGCCTGGGTGACTTTCGTCTGCCTTCTTCATCAGAGGTACTGATCTACTGACAAACTGCCATAATTTTATTTACACCTGAGGTGATTACATCAGTGGGCGGGTTTACAAACATCATTATACCCTTAATAAAAACAATGCTGTATACTACAATCCACAATAATATTGCAGTGTTCAATAATAAATGTTATTAGTGCAATTAGATCATTAATATTGCATACCACTTGAAATAAGCTGTTTATGCTCAGAGCGGCTTCAAATTCTAAAAGCCGATCGCCGGTCAGGAAGTATATTTTTCTCCCATTACTGCGTCATAAGGGGCGTGATTCTAATACAAACTTTATTTGTCTCCCGATCCTTACACTCGTGAGAATGAACAGTATACTTTTACTATTTAGCAACACGATTCGATACAGCATTGCCAGACTACAAATAAATACACTAATATGTTTAAAGGGGACACAGTATGCGTAACAATAAATAAACTATAGGTCAATTAGAGGAGTTAAAATAAATACTATAAAATTTGGTTGGTATGTTATATAAAATAAATACTATAAGATTTGGTTGGTATGTTATATAAAATAAATACTATAAAATTTGGTTGGTATGTTATATAAAATAAATACTATAAGATTTGGTTGGTATGTTATATAAAATAAATACTAAAAAAGAATAAATAGCTTACTGTATATATACAGAATAAATTCATTTTAGAACTGCTCATCTGATTAAGACAATACATAGTGGGATATTAAATCAAAACTTAAAATCCCTAGTAAGAAACTACACATATTGCTATCAAACGTATGTTGCTCTAAACCTGATAAAAAGTTAAAAATGGGTTTAAATATATAAATCCCTAAAATTCTAAAAAATACCTAAAAAACGAGTTTTTTTATTTTTTTATTATTATTATTAAAAAGAATTCATAAAAAGGATATTTAAAGAAACGCAACAATATCTATATCTTTATTGAGACCATATGGTACCATACTGTTGAACAGGTGAATCCCATATGTCTCTTTTTGTCTGAGGAGGCGTTCTCTGTCTCTTCCTCTCTGAGGTAATTTTACATGTTCCAGAATAGTGCCACGTAGGCACTTAGGATCCTGATCGTGAACAATCCTATAATGTTCCGATAGACTATGTGATTTGAGGCCTCGCTTAATGTTAGTGATATGTTCATACATCCTTTTCTTAAAGGGGCGGGTGGTGCGGCCTATATACTGCAGGTCACAACTGCATTGTATCAAGTATACAACATGATCAGTTTTGCAGTTGCATAAAGATGAAATATCACATTGTTTGCCATTTGATGTAGAAATAACCTGTTTTGTAGGTCTGTTACCATTGTATGAATGGTCACAGGCACAGCAGTTTAGTCTATTGCATCTGTATACCCTTTTGGCCCCGCTACCACCAAGCCATAATCTCTTGGATTGTGTTTTCTTCAGCTGGCTAGGAGCAAGCATATTCTTTAGATTCTGTTTTTTTCTAAAAATAAAGCCTGGTCTTTTTTTCCAAAACACTTTTCAGAATTTTATCCTTATGAAGAATGTGCCAATGTCTGTGAATGATATCCTTAATGCCCATTGACCCCTCATTAAATGTGGAAATTAAATTTATATGTTTCATTTCCTTATTTGATATATTCTTAGGGAATTTCTTTTTATTCATATTTTTATGTGTATTGCTTTCCTCCTCAGTGTGGTGCATATTTTTGACTTTCTTATATGCAGCTTCAATATTTCTTGTTCCATATCCTTTTTCCTGAAAACTTCCTTTAATTATATAATTTTAGTGCATAATTGCTATATATATATATATATATATATATATATATATATATATATATATATATATATATATATATATACACAGTGTATATATAGGGTCACTTTGCAGCAATAATATTGAGAATGCAGTTAATGAAGTATTGACCATGTCCATCCATGGTTTTCATACGTAAACGCCGAATGTAAACAGCAAACAATATCAAACAGTATTATTATTATTATTATTATTATTATTATTTAGCCTAGTCAGTGAACTATTTTATTATTGTGCTGTGGTAATGTAAAGTGCCAGAGACTCAGATGCTACACAAATATATGCATAAGTACAACAACCTCGTGTCAGATTCCCACACACAGGTATCCAAGTTCCTTTTTTTGTTTTAAACAATGTTGTCTGTCATATCTCTGTTGATTTATACCACTATATGCCTGGGGTTAACTGCTTGTGGCTCTGGGGACAGCACAGCTTCCTGTGAGTGCCAGTGGCACCCAGGGCTGAGCATGTTGCAGGGTCATAGGATGTGTACCCGGTCCGGTATGAGAGTGCAGTTCCCTTCCGTGTTTTGTATATGTCTAGGGTGATTACATATTCCTGTGCACCCTTTTTTTGTTTTCAGTTTGTTTGGATTTGAAAGCTTGCATTGTGTGGCTGTTTTAGGGTCTCAGGTATTGGAGAGGACCTTGACGTGGTACCTGAGCTTGTCCCATTTGGCCAGATGCGGTGACTAACCTTTCCAGTTTTGCTTTTAAATCTTAGCTGAGAGCTTGCAAGTGAGTGCTGGGTTTTCTCTGTGTGTTGTATTAATTTGTTTTATATATATATATATATATATATATATATATATATATATATATATATATATATACAGTGTATATATAGGGTCACTTTGCAGCAATAATATTGAGAATGCAGTTAATGAAGTATTGACCATGTCCATCCATGGTTTTCATACGTAAACGCCCAATGTAAACAGCAAACAATATCAAACAGTATTATTATTATTATTATTATTATTATTATTATTTAGCCTAGTCAGTGAACTATTTTATTATTGTGCTGTGGTAATGTAAAGTGCCAGAGACTCAGATGCTACACAAATATATGCATAAGTACAACAACCTCGTGTCAGATTCCCACACACAGGTATCCAAGTTCCTTTTTTTGTTTTAAACAATGTTGTCTGTCATATCTCTGTTGATTTATACCACTATATGTATATATTGTAAATGTATTATTATTATGAGCAATATAACATGTAATCAGGGTATCGTATGTATTTATTTGCAATCAATGGATATTTTAAGAATTGGGCAAGTTTCTTTTTTCACCTGTCTAACCCCTCTAGATTGCAATCTATTTTTAAAAACCACCCCTTCACAGGTGTTATAAAAGGGGCTGGCATATAAGATGACATTTCTTACTGAAAAAGAAATTCAAGAGAAGGAAGAAATACACTGAAAATACCATGACAGTAAAGAGGTGATTTTAATTTCTGCTGTATCTGAATCATGACAGTTTAATGTTAGGTGGGCTATCCATTTGAGCTATCAGCTTAAGATTATATTAAATCAAACATCAATTCGAAATTTAAAATCCTTGTCTAAAATATGACACTGGGTGTCCTAATGTCAGCATCAATGTTTATCTTTGAAAGTAT
The DNA here is from genome assembly GCF_027579735.1 of Bombina bombina. Taxonomy (NCBI): domain Eukaryota; kingdom Metazoa; phylum Chordata; class Amphibia; order Anura; family Bombinatoridae; genus Bombina; species Bombina bombina. The sequence continues at coordinate 350,681,309 of NC_069506.1, read as the reverse complement.
GTATATGGGAAATTAGTATTAAAGTATAATACACAATGTAACAAAAGGCACTTACAAGTTCTGATGAGTGATCAATGACACAAGTATTGAGCAATTTGATTCGTTAGTGATAGTTTATAATGTATATTTGAATCAGATTGGCTGATGTCCTAAATCACGTGATTAGTGATTTTTCCCACCACTTTTGATTGGAATATGCATAGTGTGTGGGTTATTTAGGAGTTTGCATCATAACTGGTGCGCAAAGTGTTGCATCAAATATTGCGCGAAGTGGAGAGTGGGACTTGGCTTAAACATGGTGCACATAGATTTTTCCCAAAGAAATAAAAAGGAAGTTAGCTATATTATGCTGTGTATTTATTTCATTTTTATCTCTATATCTATTAGTGCGACAAGTTTGGGGCCAAACTTTGCACCAAATATATAGAAGTAATATTGTCCCCTTGCTTTGGAATTAGAGACAAAGTTGTAGTAGCATAATCCATAAGCAGTAATGTATTTCTCATTTGTATCCCTATATCTACTAGTGCACCAAATGTGGAGCAATAATATTGTTTGATTTAGAGAGGGTATACAAATGTAATAAAGTTTCTAATTTACTTTTATTATGTAATATACTTCATTCTCTTGCAGCATCGAACATTAGCTGTCTGTGTTTTCAGACTCCAATTGATTTCTAAGGCGACCTGAAGGGTGGCGGTTTGAAAACTAGGTACGCTGAGTCGGAAAAGACGCAAGCGTAAATGTAGAATTTTTTATAACTTTGTGAGAGCTTCAAATAGTGTCGAATAGGAGAGTGAATGAACACAATTCTGCTCGAATACCACGATTTTCAACTCGCATCGATCTGCGTTGGATTGAGATTGTAGGATCGTATTTTACGTCACAAATTTTAACATTTGCCGATCTTTATGCTTTGATAACTACGGCGGATCAATCTCATGACATTTGCAACGCAGAATTCCAGTGTATTTTCAGTTGACACTTTGATAAATAGGCCCCTATATTTGAACTTCAAGTGAGTAGTAGATTTTTTTCTGACAAATTTCAAAGTTATGTCATTTCCACTCCTCCTGTATCATGTGACAGCCATTAGCCAATCACAAATGCATACATGTATCATGTGAGAGCCTCCTGCTTCTTAAGCCTGAAGGCTCACGCGGAAACATTGGGGCTGATACGGTGGTTGGTAAATCGGCCCCTTTATCTCTACATGTGGTTCTGTATGTATAGCACATTTCATACATTCTGTTGCTGCTCTCAAAACATATATAGGTGTATATTTATTATGCATATTTATATTTATTATGCAGCATATGCTGCTGTTTCCGCGCGAGCCTTCGGGCTCACCAGAAACAAAAGTTAACTCAATTGCCACCTCTGAGGTGGCGGACAGCAATCAGCCCGATCGGATACGATTGGGATGATTGACACCCCCTGCTAGCGGCCATTAAATGTGAAGGGGGCAGCATTGCACAAGCATTTCACTAGAAATGCTTCTGCAATGTTAAATGCCGACAGCGTATGCTGTCGGCATTCAGCGATCTCGACATACATAATCCACTACAGTGGATCATGTCCGCCCAACATTTAATAAATCTGTTACAGAAGCATTAGTTATTTTGTTGTGAAGAGCTTATTTCCCAGCAGCAATGCCTGAACCAGCAAGCCAGCGCCTAAGAAGGGCTCCAAGAAAACCGTAACAAGTATCATTTCATAAAGAGTTAACTCTTTTTTTTCAGCTTTTAGAAACTATTGTCTAATCACCTCTGGAGCCAGACTGCTAATTGATAAGATGAACTTGTAAACTTGTTATCTTAAGTACTGTAATCCTATTGTGGCCTGTCAAAGGACAGTGCTCTCTATCTAAATGTGTGATGGGGGATTTTGTGCTTCCCCCCCTCTCCCCCTGGGAGTGCCCTGTGTGCATGTAACCTTAATAAAAAGCAGGCTGGGCATCCCAGTCCTGAGTTCTTGTTTGACCCTCAATCGCAGCGTTGACTCGTTTTTGTGGGCAGAAGGGTATCCTAGCTGTACTGCAGCTAAGGGAGATTATTCTATATTTGCGAGACTCATATAGAATACTATGGAAAGCAGCTTCTCCCCTCTTTAGCAATAGGGATCCAGGCTACTAAGCGGTCCATCTCTCAGCGAGACTAAGGGTAACCGTAACATTTGGCGGCAGCGGCGGGATTTTCCTGGATTTCCTAGGAGAGGTACAGAACGGATGGAGAGCGCTTACGAAAAATTGAAGCGTACAACCCTAAAAGATTTACTTGAAAGCAGAGGGGGGTACGCCAGCAACCGGCCGAGGAGAGAGCTGATCGCAGAATTGACCGAACTGGATCAGAGCTTCAAAATGGCGGAAACACCGACCACGATTAGTGACGAAAAAACCAGGATTGTTCGGGAAAGGCTCTCATTATACGGGCCGAACCCCTCCATGGAATTGGTACAGCAGTTGATGGCGGAGGCGGACGAGGATATACGAGAGACTCGAGCCCACGAACTCAACCTAGCGAACGCACACCGCAATGCTGAAGCCCCGCAGGTAATCATCCCTGTCGAAAATGCTGGGAGGCCCAAGATACCCTATGCGGCATTTCGACCCTTCCTAGAGAGCGAGACAGGGATTGATGAATATTTGGCGGACTTCGAAAGGCAATGTGCCCTGCACCAGATTCCCAACAGAGAGTGGCCCACGATATTGTCTGGGAAACTATCCGGGTGAGCCCTGGAAGCCTTTCGTACTCTGGGTGCTGAGGAAGTGACACAGTATGAGCTAGTTAAGGAGACACTGTTGCGACGGTACGCTGTAACTCCGGACACGTATCGCCGACAGTTTCGGGGCACGGAAAAGAAGCCTAACGATATCCATATGGAATGGGCGCACCGAATGCGGAGAGCGGCAAATCACTGGCTGAGCGGAAGTAAAGCGGTGACTGGGGAGGAAATTTTACAATTGTTTCTCTTAGAACATTTTTATAATGGCATGGAACAGCAAGGGAAGGAATGGCTGCGAGACAGGCGGCCTTCTACCTTAGAAGAAGCAGCCAAATTGGCCGATGAACATTATGACTCCCGTCTTCACGAACCCATGAACTACCGAGCTCCAGCACGGGTCGAACCCAGAGAGGTTTACCGTGCACCCCCTCGAGAGGTTTACCGTGCACCCCCTCGTGCTGAATTCCGAGCCCCGGTGCCCACAGGGCCCGTCCGACACTCAGGACCACCCAATAACAGCTCTGAGCGTCCCAGACCGACTTGCCACCGATGCAAGCAACCAGGGCATTTAATGGCTAGCTGCCCCCTTAATACGCACCAGACACCCAGGAATTACAATTACCCCTCTGGGTCCTATCGTCCGGCCCGGGCCCTCTGTGTTAACCAAGAGGCCCCTATGGAGGGATATGTGGGGCCGCTTCACGAGGCAGACCCTGTATATGCTGCCTCAGATAACCGCCAGCACCATCGGCAGAGGGTATGGCTCGAGGGGCGATCTACCGAGGGATTGCGAGACACAGGGGCTACTATCACGCTGGTACAGAGTCATTTGGTGCCAGAGCACAAGCGATCCGGACAGACTGTGGCCGTTAGAGTGGCGGGGGGGGATGTGTACAAAATTCCAACAGCTAAAGTGCATCTTGATTGGGGAGCGGGAAAGGGGGCTGTGAACGTGGGCCTAATGGATAATTTACCTGCCGAAGTACTACTGGGCAACGATTTGGGCCCCATGACTTCTGCCTATGCTCCAGTATGCAACAACGAGGCGGACCCAGTGACTACACGGGCCCAAGCCCGGACGGAGCAAGAGCTCTCACCAGTGCGGGAGACACAGGTAAGACCTACCCCGACCTTGCCTGACAGGTTAGGCCCCATACCCTGGGACACCCCAGATGCTTTCGAGGCAGAGTCTAAGACTGACCCTACCTTACAAAAGTACCGGGAACGAGCAGAGACCAGAGGGGGCGGGGCAGATAACGAAACATTCTTATGGGAAAAAGGGAAACTATACCGCTGGACAGAGAAAAGGGGACAGCGTAGGCGACAGCTGGTAGTGCCCCACAAATACCGTCAAGAAATCCTCAAAATAGGCCACGACATCCCCTTAGCAGGCCACCTAGCCGTTACCCGTACCCTACACCGCATTACTCACACGTTCTTTTGGCCAGGGGTGCACGCTGACGTTAGAACTTACTGTAACACCTGCGATGTGTGTCAACGAGTAGGAAGGCGAGGCGATCACCCTAAAGCCCAGCTAGTAAATATGCCCATTGTAGAGGAACCCTTCAGCCGGGTTGCTATTGACCTAGTGGGACCACTGGCTACCCCTAGTCCCTCCGGTAAGCGATACATTCTTACCGTAGTGGACTACGCTACCAGGTACCCAGAGGCTGTCGCCCTATCCAACATACAAGCGGATACGGTAGCGAATGCACTAGTACAGGTGTTCTCCCGGGTAGGATTTCCAAAAGAAATCCTATCCGACCGAGGCACCCAATTTACGGCTGAATTGACCCAACAACTCTGGCAGGTTTGCAAAATTAAGTCCCTCCTGAGCTCCCCATACCACCCCCAGACGAACGGGCTGTGTGAGAGGTTCAATGGGACCCTCAAGCAAATGCTCAAGACGTTCACTCAGGAATACCGAGACTGGGAACGCTTCCTGCCGCACCTCCTATTTGCTTATCGGGAGGTGCCCCAGGAAACGACAGGGTTCTCTCCCTTCGAGTTGCTCTACGGAAGAAAGGTACGGGGACCCCTAAACCTGATCCGGGAGCACTGGGAGGGAGAGATGGAGGCTGACGGTGTCCCAATTGTGCCATACGTGCTGGAACTCAGGGACCGAATGGAGCAATTAGCCAAATCCGTGCGGGCTAATCTCCAGTTGGCCCAGAGAAGACAGAAAGTATGGTACGATCGGGGGGCCCGAAAGAGAATCTTCACCATAGGACAAAAGGTGTTAGTACTTAAGCCGGTGAAGACAGACAAATTGCAGGCATCCTGGCAGGGTCCCTACCAGATCGTAGAGAAAAGGGGAGACACCACTTATGTGATAGCTAGCTGCCACAACAACAATCTTAGAAAGACATTCCATGTAAACATGCTCAAGGAATATTTTGAGCGACCAGAGAACGTGACGGCCGTATGTTGTTCCCCTCAGGAAGACCCCGACAGTTTACCCATTCCAGACCTATTAGAAAAGAGCCTCCCCACAGGTATAGTGGCGCAGGTTCAGATAGGGGACCGACTTAGCCCCACTGAAAGGGAGCAGCTCAACCAACTCCTCCAGTCCAAACACCTCACCTTCTCCCCGAAGCCAGGGTACACTACTTTAACCACCCACCAGGTAGATACTCCGGGACAAGCTCCCTTGCGCCAGGCTCCGTACCGAATCCCCGAAGCAGTTAGGACAGGAATGAAGAAGGAGATCGATGAGATGCTCCAGCTCAGGGTAATTGAGCCCTCCGATAGTCCCTGGGCCTCCCCAATTGTCTTGGTGCCCAAGAAAGATGGGACCACCCGGTTCTGCGTAGACTATCGGAGGCTCAATGAAAAGACCGTGACGGACGCTTACCCTATGCCCAGGGTAGACGAGCTACTCGATCGTATAGCCAGGGGAAATTACCTGACCACTATTGACCTCTGCAAAGGTTACTGGCAGATTCCCCTGGCCCTGGAGGCTATCCCCAAGTCGTCATTCGTCACTCCATTCGGCTTATATCAGTTTAGGGTAATGCCGTTTGGGATGAAGAATGCCCCAGCTACATTCCAGCACTTGGTGGATAGGCTCCTGGATGGCTTCCAGAGTTTTGCTTGCGCCTACCTGGACGACATAGTGATCCACAGTGAGTCCTGGGAGGACCACTTAGCTCATGTGGGAATGGTTCTGGATCAGATCCGGGCTGCTGGCCTGACTCTGAAGCCAGAAAAATGCCACTTTGGGATGGCCGAGGTACAGTACCTGGGTCACCGGGTGGGGTGTGGAAAGCAGCGACCAGAGCCGGCCAAAATAGAAGCTGTCGCCAATTGGCCCACCCCCATCACTAAGACTCAGGTCCTAGCCTTCCTGGGCACGGCAGGGTACTATAGACGGTTCGTACCAGACTACAGCACACTTGCCAAACCCCTGACTGACTTGACCAAAAAGAACTTACCTCGACAGGTCCTGTGGTCTCCCCACTGTGAAACGGCTTTCCAGGCTCTCAAAAATGCTCTAATTAACGCTCCTGTCTTGGCGGCCCCAGCCCTTAACAAACGTTTTATCGTCCATACAGATGCTTCCATGTTCGGGCTGGGAGCCGTCCTCAGCCAAGTAGGCGAAGATGGAGGGGAGCATCCAGTTGCCTACATCAGCCGGAAGCTCCTGCCCCGCGAAGTCAGCTATGCAGCGGTCGAAAAGGAGTGTTTGGCTTTGGTGTGGGCATTAAAGAAATTGACTCCCTATTTATATGGTCAGGAGTTCACTCTGGTCACCGACCATAACCCGTTGGTGTGGCTGAACCGGGTCTCTGGAGATAACGGCAGGCTATTACGTTGGAGCTTATCGTTGCAACCCTTCAATTTCACCATTACTTACAGACCTGGGAAACAGAATGGCAACGCCGACGGGTTGTCCAGACAAACCGACCTCAGCCCCGCATAACCAGCGGTCTGGACAGCCTTAGTCTGCCCCGAAAAGGGGTCAGACCGTGTCTGCCAGAGTGTTCCACAGAAAGGGAGCACTGTTACAGAAGCATTAGTTATTTTGTTGTGAAGAGCTTATTTCCCAGCAGCAATGCCTGAACCAGCAAGCCAGCGCCTAAGAAGGGCTCCAAGAAAACCGTAACAAGTATCATTTCATAAAGAGTTAACTCTTTTTTTTCAGCTTTTAGAAACTATTGTCTAATCACCTCTGGAGCCAGACTGCTAATTGATAAGATGAACTTGTAAACTTGTTATCTTAAGTACTGTAATCCTATTGTGGCCTGTCAAAGGACAGTGCTCTCTATCTAAATGTGTGATGGGGGATTTTGTGCTTCCCCCCCTCTCCCCCTGGGAGTGCCCTGTGTGCATGTAACCTTAATAAAAAGCAGGCTGGGCATCCCAGTCCTGAGTTCTTGTTTGACCCTCAATCGCAGCGTTGACTCGTTTTTGTGGGCAGAAGGGTATCCTAGCTGTACTGCAGCTAAGGGAGATTATTCTATATTTGCGAGACTCATATAGAATACTATGGAAAGCAGCTTCTCCCCTCTTTAGCAATAGGGATCCAGGCTACTAAGCGGTCCATCTCTCAGCGAGACTAAGGGTAACCGTAACAAAATCTACCCCAAAAACTGTGATCGCTGTGTACTCACAGGGACAAACTTGATCCTCACTCATGCGCACAACAGTTTATTAAAATGAGCATATTTTGGAAGTAAGTTGTGAAAATTAAAGGGATATGAAACCCAATTGTTCTTTTCATGATTCAGATAGTGCATACAATTTTAAACAACTTTCCAATTTACTTCAGTTATCAAATGTGCTTCAATCCTTTGGTATTCTTTGTTGAAGGAGCAACATTGCACTATAGGAAGCTAGCTGAAGATACTGGGGGAACTAATGACAAGATGTATATGTGTGCAGTAACCAATCAGCAGTTAGCACCCAGTAATGCTTTACTATTCCTCAGACTACCTAGTTGTCTTTTCAACAAAGAATATCAGGAGGACAAAGCAAATTAGATAATAGAAGTTAAAAGGATAGTTGTTAAAAATTGTACGCTCTATCGGAATCGTGAAAGAAAAGTTTTGGGTTTCGTGTCCCTTTTAACGGTCATGAAATTTGCATTATACTTTCATGGTTCTGATACAGCAATTGTAAGAGACTTTTAAGTTTACTTCTATTATCACAGGCACTTAGTTGTCTTGTATCATCTGTTTATAAGCATAACTAGGTGGGCTCAGGTGAAGCAGTGGGCTACTGGGAGCTAGCTGACTACACACATAGGCTTCTTATCATTAGATCACTTGGGGCCGGTAATATAAAGCTGTCCGCACTGGCAGAATGATCTAAGGAGTCTGTGAGGTCCTGAAAATAATTTGAGAAAGGCAAATTTTAGTTTGAGAACTGATTGTGTCACTTTGCTGTGTTCTGGATATGAAGAAGCGACAACTACATAACAATACAAGAAAATAACTTCAACGTTTTTGTCTCTCCTTGCTGGTGTGGGTCTTGTTGTGCTCACTCTGTTCCAGTAGAGCAATGCTCCAATTTTAACTCTATGTTAACAACTGTGCAGAGGTTAACATCATAGTTATATACAAAGCATATACATTTTGCACTTTCTGTCCCTTTAAAAGGCATTTTTTTAATGCAACTACATTGCAATTTGTTCTTTTACTGTATGCTGGAGACGTCAAATAGCCGTAAGTATATAACGTTGTGTGACCCTGTGACTGCAGGAAAACCTACTTCACTGATGACAGCTCCCTTATTCAGTTTGACAGCAATGTTTCAGAACTTTAATGCTGGATTGCATTTCAGGGATATACCTCTTTAAAAAAATGTATGCTATGCTGTGCCCAAGCCAAGCGCATGCTGTTCCAAGGTAAACTGTGAGAATCACTGCAGTATTCCTGCTGTATGCTCAGGCAGTCACAGGATATCTGCAATATGTAAAATAGGTCTATAGTTCTTCTGAGAGGAGGGGAGTGCACTATTTGCAAAGGTAAATTAAAAGATCAGTGCTTCCTATTTTATGTTCTTACTATGGGTAATTTCATATTTTATCAGGGATTTAAAGGGACAGTAAACCTAAGATTTTTTATTCAATTTTTCTAAATGCTGCATGTCAAAACTAATAAAAAACTGCCAGTTATTAAAAATAAATGTTTCTAACATATTATAAAAGTATTGCAAACACAACATCTAGCTAGGTAATGACGGACGCCTAACACGTTAATTATATATAGCTAATAATCGGCTATATTACGAGTTTTGTGTTATGAGCGGCTCGGTGCTAACTTGCAAGTTATTTCCACCGCTCACCTCCCTATAGCGCTGCTATTACAGGTTTTCATAAACCCGGCGTTAGCAGGCAATATGGCAGCGTTGAGCTCCATACCGCACTCAAATACCAGCGCTGCTTTGAGCTGGTTTTACGTGCTCGTGCACGATTTCCCCATAGACATCAATGGGGAGAGCCGGCTAAAAAAAAGTCTAACCTGCAATAAAGGAGCGTAAAGCTCCGTAACGCAGCCTCATTGATTCTTATGGGGAAACAAAAGTTTAGTTTACACCTAGCACACTAACATAAACCCCGAGTCTAAACACCCCTAATCTGCCGCCCCAACATCGCCGCCACCTACATTATACTTATTAACCCCTAATCTGCCGCCCCGACACTGCAGCCACCTATCTATACTTATTAACCAGTAATCTGCTGCGCCTACTTACACTTATTAACCCCTAATCTGCCGCCCCGACACTGCAGCCACCTACCTATACTTATTAACCAGTAATCTGCTGCGCCTACTTACACTTATTAACCCCTAATCTGCCGCCCCGACACTGCAGCCACCTATCTATACTTATTAACCAGTAATCTGCTGCGCCTACTTACACTTATTAACCCCTAATCTGCCGCCCCGACACTGCAGCCACCTACCTATACTTATTAACCAGTAATCTGCTGCCACCTACTTACACTTATTAATCCCTAATCTGCCACCCCTAACATTGCCGCCACCTACATTACACTTATTAACCCCTAATCTGCCGCCCCCAACGTGGCCGCCACTATACTAAAAATATTAACCCTTAACTCTAAATCTAACCCTAACACCCACTAACTTTAATATAATTAAAATAAATCTAAATAAAAAATAATATCATTAACTAAATAACTCTTATTTAAAACTAAATACAAACTTACCTGTGAAATAAAACCTAAGTTAGCTACAATATAACTAATAGTTACATTGTAGCTACCTTAGGTTTTATTTTTATTTCACAGCTAAGTTTGTATTTATTTTAACTAGATAGAATAGTTAGTAAATAGTTATTAACTATTTACTAACTACCTAGCTAAAATAAATACAAATTTACCTGTAAAATAAAACCTAACCTGTCTTACACTAACACCTAACCTTACACTACAATTAAATAAATTACATTAATTAAATACAATTAACTAAATTACAAAAAAAAATCAAAAACACAAAATTACACAAAATAAAAAAGAAATGATCAAATATTTAAACTAATTACACCCAATCTAATAGCCCTATCAAAATAAAAAAGCCCCCCCCAAAATACAAAATCCCCTAGCCTACAATAAACTACGACTTCTCCTGGCTTCGTCGAGGACTTCTTGCCGCTTGGATGAAGACTTCTCCCGCCTTTGTTTAGTACTTCTTGCCGCTTGGATGAAGACTTCTCCCGGCTTCGTTTAGGACTTCTTGCCGCTTGGATGAAGACTTCTCCCGGCTTCGTTTAGGACTTCTTGCCGCTTGGATGAAGACTTCTCCCGGCTTTGTTTAGGACTTCTTGCCGCTTGGATGAAGACTTCTCCCGGCTTCGTTTAGGACTTCTTGCCGCTTGGATGAAGACTTCTCCCGGCTTCGTTTAGGACTTCTTGCCGCTTGGATGAAGACTTCTCCCGGCTTCGTTTAGGACTTCTTGCCGCTTGGATGAAGACTTCTCCCGGCTTCGTTTAGGACTTCTTGCCGCTTGGATGAAGACTTCTCCCGGCTTCGTTTAGGACTTCTTGCCGCTTGGATGAAGACTTCTCCCGGCTTCGTTTAGGACTTCTTGCCGCTTGGATGAAGACTTCTCCCGGCTTCGTTTAGGACTTCTTGCCGCTTGGATGAAGACTTCTCCCGGCTTCGTTTAGGACTTCTTGCCGCTTGGATGAAGACTTCTCCCGGCTTCGTTGAGGATGGATGTCCGGTCTTCAAAAACTGTAAGTGGATCTTCGGGGGTTAGTGTTAGGTTTTTTTAAGGGTTTTTAGCTTAGTTTTTTTAGATAGGATTTTATTTGGGGGGTTTGGTTGTGTGGGTGGTGGGTTTTACTGTTGGGGGGTTGTTTGTATTATTTTTTTACAGGTAAAAGAGCTGATTTCTTTGGGGCAATGCCCTGCAAAAGGCTCTTTTAAGGGCCATTGGTAGTTTATTGTAGGCTAGGGTTTTTTTTATTTTGGTGGGCTTTTTTATTTTGATAGAGCTATTAGATTAGGTGTAATTAGTTTAAATATTTGATCATTTCTTTTTAATTTTGTGCAAGTTAGTGTTTTTTTATGTAATTTAGTTAATTGTATTTAATTAATGTAATTTATTTAATTGTAGTGTAAGGTTAGGTGTTAGTGTAACTCAGGTTAGGTTTTATTTTACAGGTAAATTTGTATTTATTTTAACTAGGTAGCTAGTAAATAGTTAATAACTATTTACTAACTAGTCTACCTAGTTAAAATAAATACAAAGTTGCCTGTGAACTAAAAATAAAACCTAAGATAGATACAATGTAACTATTAGTTATATTGTAGCTAACTTAGGGTTTATTTTATAGGTAAGTATTTCGTTTTAAGTAGGAATTATTTAGTTAATGATAGTAATTTTTATTTAGATTTATTTTAATTATATTAAAGTTAGTGGGTGTTAGGGTTAGGTTTAGGGGTGAATAACTTTAGTATAGTGGCGGCGATTTTGGGGGCAGCAGATTAGAGGTTAATAACAGTAATGTAGGTTGCGGTGATGTTAGGGACAGCAGATTAGGGGTTAATAATATTTAACTAGTGTTTATGATGCGGGAGTGCAGCGGTTTAGGGGTTAATATGTTTATTATAATGACGGCGATGTCGGGAGTGGCAGATTAGGGGTTAATAATTTTATTTTAGTGTTTGTGATGTGGAAGGGCCTCGGTTTAGGGGTTAATAGTTAGTTTATGGGTGTTAGTGTACTTTTTAGCACTTTAGTTATGAGTTTCATGTTACGGCTTTGTAACATAGAAGCCATAACTACTGACTTTCAGTTTACGGTATGGATCTTGACCGTATTGGCTCTACCGCTCACTTTTTGGCCGGACAGCCAAAGTCGTAATACCGGCGCTATGAAAGTCCCATTGAAAAAGGACTTTTTGAAAGCTATGGTAGTTACGTTGCGTTACAGCAAAAAAGTGTACGGGACAGAAATACCTGCAAGACTCGTAGTACCAGGGGTAGTGAAAAAGAGCCATAACACTGCTTTTTCACTCATAATGCAAAACTCGTAATCTAGCAGATTGATTAACACATATATATATATATATATGAACGAGCATTAGTGGGAGGAATGAGGGCGTTTGTAGACCGGCCCATGGGATTGACTTTAATGAAAATAAAAACTCCCATAGCAGGAGCGGTTTGCTGAGCGGACAATTAAGACTTGCTCATAACAGATAAGTTATCAATGTTATAACTTTATTTTTACACACTTTATTTAAAAAAACAAAAAAACGTTACATTTTAAAACAATATGCTATGATTATATGTGAAACGGATCGTTTATTGACACTTAGAGGCCAAATTATCAAGCTGTCAACTATGCTGCATTTGACCGCACCAATACACTCGCCTAACATCGCGGCCGCAGACCCGAATATGCTCTCCTTATTTATTAAAAAAGCTGTCAAAAAGCCACTCGCCAAGTACGGGGTGATGAGCAGCGGACTGTTGTTAACTAGCAGTCATCAATCTCGCTGTTATTCAGCTTTTTCCCAACTTTATTTATACCCTGTCACTAAATACCGCCACTATACTAAAATGTTTAACCCCTATCCCGCCGCTCCCGGAACCAACCGCAACTCTAATAAAGTTATTAACCCCTATCCCTTCACTCCCAGAGCCCACTGCAACTCTAATAAAGTTATTAACCCCTATCCCTCCACTCCCGGAGCCCACCGCAACTAAATAAATGTATTAACCCCTAAACCCCTGGCCTCCCACATCACTACCATTTACTAAACCTATTAACCCCTAAACCGCCAGCCCCCCACATCGCCATTAACTAAATTAAGATATTAACCCCTAAACCTAACAACCCGCTAACTTTACATTAAATATTAACTCATCCCTATCTTATAATAAATGTAAACTTACCTTTAGAATTAAAATAAACTATAATAAACTACTAATTAACCTACCCTAACTATTATTCTACAATTACATTAAACTATATTAAACTACTAATTAACCTACCCTAACTATTATACTAAAATTACATTAAACTATATTAAACTATTAATTAACCTACCCTAACTAATATACTAAAATTACATTAAACTAACAATTAAATTAACTATATTACAAGTTTAAAAACCTAACCCTACTCAAGTTATTTAAATCTACAATTAAAAATTACTAAGTTACAAAAAAATAACAACTAAGTTACACAAAATAAAAAATAAATTATCAGATATTTAAACTACTCCTAATCTAATTGCCCTATCAAAATAAAAAATCCCCCCAAAATAAAAAATCCCCCCAAAATAAAAAAACCCTAGCCCACAATAATCTACCAATCGCCCTTAAAAGGGCCTTTTGCGGGGCATTGCCCCAAAGAAATCAGCTCTTTTACCTGTAAAATAAAATACAAACACCCCCCAACAGTAAAACCCACCACCCACACAACCAAACCCCCCAAATAAAAATCTAAAAAAACGTAAGCTCCCCATTGCCCTGAAAAGAGTATTTGTATGGGCATTGCCAATAGAATGCAAGCTCAATCCTATTGGCTGATTGGATCAGCCAATAGGATTGAACTTCAATCCTATTGGATTATTGCATCAGCCAATAGGATTTTTCCTACCTAGAATTCTATCAGCCAATCGGAATTGAAGGGACCATCTTGGATGACGTCACTTAAAGGAACCTTCATTCTTCAGTCGCCGTCGTCAGAAGAGGATGTCTTGAAGATGGAGCCATTCCGCGCCGGATGGATGAGGATAGAAGATGCCGCCTGGATGAAGACTTCTGCCCGTCTGGAGGACCACTTCTGCCGACTTTGTGGAGGACTTCGGCCTAATTGGGTGAAGACGTCTCCCGGTAAGGTGATCTTCAAGGGGTTAGTGTTAGTTTTTTTTAAGGGGGGATTTGGTGGGTTTTAGAGTAGGGTTGGTTGTGTGGGTGGTGGGTTCTAATGTTGGGGGGGTTGTAATTTGTTTTTACAGGTAAAAGAGCTGATTACTTTGGGGCAATGCCCCGCAAAAGGCCCTTTTAAGGGCTATTTGTAATTTAGTGTAGGGTAGTGCTTTTTTTATTTTGGGGGGCTTTTTTATTTTGTTAGGGGGATTAGATTAGGTGTAATTAGTTTAAAAATCGTGTAATTATTTTATTATTTTCTGTAATTTAGTGTTTTTTTTTTGTACTTTAGATAATTTTTTTTAATTGTATTTAGTTTAGGGAATTAATTTAATTATAGTGTAGTGTTAGGTGTAATTGTAACTTAGGTTAGGTTTTATTTTACAGGTATATTTGTCTTTATTTTAACTAGGAAGTTATTAAATAGTTAATAACTATTTAATAACTATTGTACCTAGTTAAAATAAATACAAAGTTGACTGTAAAATAAAAATAAACCCTAAGATAGCTACAATTTAACTATTAGTTATATTGTAGCTATCTTAGGGTTTATTTTATAGGTAAGTATTTAGTTTTAAATAGGAATTATTTAGGTAATAATAGTAATTTTATTTAGATTTATTTAAATTAGATTTAAGTTAGGGTGTTAGGGTTAGGGTTAGACTTAGGTTTAGGGGTTAATAAATTTAATATAGTGGCGGCGACGTTGGGGGCGGCAGATTAGGGGTTAATAAATATAATGTAGGTGGCGGTGGTGTAGGGGGCGGCAGATTAGGGGTTAAGTATAATGTAGGTGGCGGTGGGCTCCGGGAGTGGCGGTTTAGGGGTTAATAATTGTATTTAGTTGCGGCGGGGTCCGGGAGCAGCGGTTTAGGGGTTAATACATTTATTAGAGTTGCGGCGGGCTCCGGGAATGGTGGTTTAGGGGTGAATAAGTTTATTTAGTTGTGGCGGGGTCCGGGAGTGGCGGTTTAGGGGTTAATAATTGTATTTAGTTGCGGCGGGGTCCAGGAGCGGCGGTTTAGGGGTTAGACACTTTATTTAGTTGCTACGGGGTCCGGGAGTGGCGGTTTAGGGGGTAAACAGTATAGTATAGTGTGGGTGTTTAGTGACAGGGTACCAAGAAAGCTGTAAAAAAGCCGAAGAGCAGCAAGATCGATGACTGTTAGTTAACAACAGTACACTGCTCAGTGCACCATACTTGGTGCATAGCTTTTTGACAGATTTTTGGAAGAGTGTCTTCCTTTTTCAAGTCTGAAGCAATACTGACCAATTGTCAGTAAAGGATAACAGACGGGGAAATATATGGTTATGCACAGAGCACATACTGACATAAAGTTATATTTCAACATAGAATC
Organism: Bombina bombina; assembly: GCF_027579735.1. Taxonomy (NCBI): domain Eukaryota; kingdom Metazoa; phylum Chordata; class Amphibia; order Anura; family Bombinatoridae; genus Bombina; species Bombina bombina. The sequence continues at coordinate 350,665,873 of NC_069506.1, read as the reverse complement.
AATATGAATAAAGATTATAAGATAGGGGATTATAAGATAGTCAAGAAAGGAGAAAGGAAAGAAGAAAAAAAAGGGGTGAATAATAATAATGACAAAAGTGTGGACATAGGCTTACCTGCGTACCTATGCATAGAGAGTGTGGAATATACAATGTAATTGACTACAGTATATGAAAGTATATTACAAAAAATTTTTTTAGAATGGGTTAAGAATCCAGAGTCCACATTTAGTCCAGAATTGAACAAGTTGAAGTGCATTATCATTTTCATTTCAAAGGTTTTTCTTTCCATGGTGTTTTTGAAGTTGCCTCTGAGAATTTTGATTTTGAGGTTTTGGATGGAGTGGTCAGGTTGGGTGAAATGGTGACCAACAGGGGTGCAGTATTTTGTTTCACAGTGTTTTTTGATTGAGTGTCTGTGTAAGTTCATCAGAAGGTGCAGTTTATTTTTTGTTTCTCCAATATAGCATCCCACTTTACATGCAGTGCAATGTATCATGTATACCACATTTTCATATATACATTATTATGTCCCTTTAATGTCATAGGATGTACTCTTGTGATTAGCTCTGCTGCTTTCACAAATGTGTTGACATAGTTTGCAGAGAGCTTTGTTGCAGCGCTTGGTTCCATTTTTGGGTGTTCTTTTTCTCAAGGGGTAGCTTTCTGTGGACCAGTTTCTGTTTTAGGTTGGGTGGTTGTCTGAGTGCCAGGATAGGGGGTTTTGGAAAGATTTTTTTGAGTGTGGGATCCTCTAAGGGTAGTGGCTGTAAATCTTTTATGATTTTTTGTATTCCTTCTACAGCAGGCTTATTTTTGACAACTAGTGGGATACGCAATATGTTTTTCTTCTCCCTGTATTGTAGCAAGTGTTCATGTGGGGTATTAAGGGTAGAGTTAATTTGTTTGTTTATAACCCTTGTTTTGTAACCTTTTCCTCTGAATGATTGGGACAGTGTGATGAGGTGTTTCTCACGGTCCTTGGTGTCTGAGCAAATTCTGTGATATCTGGTGGCCTGACTGTAGATTATGGATTTTTTAAAAAGTATCATTGCTCAGTGCAATGCTCTTGTTATTTTGATATCTAAATATCTGGACTAACACGGCTACTCTAATAAACGTGTATATATATATTTATAATACAATAAGAAAAGTAGACCACTATTATCCAGCACAGGACTATATGTCTATCATAAAACATCGAACATATAAACAGAAACGCAGGAGAGAGAGATATAAACCCTCAGCCAATGTATAAAGATAATTTATTATAACAATAGACAACATATGTAAATCTACTTCCAGTTTGCAACATGAACATATCAGTAAATGACATATACGCAATCATATGATTAATGTATCAATTGTATCGTTCCAAAAGAAATAGATAGATATTGGGAAATATTGTTCTTGGTACATTTAATGTCACAATCAAGCGTTCAGATATCAATATGTCCAACCAAGAGCCAATTTAGAGTTCACAACCCACCATTCTTATTAGACATATTAGACCACAGCAAAAAAGCTGTATTTGTAATCAAAAGACAAACGTTAGCGGTATTGTCCCAAACACTTCTTGACAATCATGTATCCTCCACTATTTATAAGCAGATCCTCATGCCTACCAATATTGGAACAGATCAAATGAAATTTTAATCCTTCAACAAAGGATATGTAACATAAGTAAAATACAGCGTGATGCCAAAATTGCTGTTGCTTTTAAAGCAATGCTGTATCGCCTGTCTTCTTAAGGCATATTGCAATTTATTGAATTTATCGCTGTGTTACCTTTATTCATGTGTGCTTCATTCCATTGTTCTGCAGTGGGATATCCGGTATATGGTTACCTTTTGAGATTTACCGCAAGATTGTAGTTCTTTCAAAACCAAGGTGGTTGCGAATATCCAGAGGCACTTGAGTGCATAAGCACGCCTCACATGTGGCCCAAAATGACCTGCAAACTGGCTGTAGACATCAGCGGTTTCGCAGCTGACAAACAACGCTGTGTAGCTACGCGCGTTTCACCCGTCTAGCATACAGGCTTCTTCCGGCTTTGTTATGATTGGAGGGTCCCCTCCTTTCTTTTAAACATCTCGCTCCGCCTTTGTTTTAAATTTCATTGCCCGGTGAAATGATACATAGTTGATTATCTTGTTGACAATTGTTACAAAATTTAAATATATTTAATACAGATTATGGTATATACAGCATTACAATAATTTTAGGAGAAAATAGCCAGAGATAGAAAGAATTTAGAAGGAGTGCCAAACAGGGAGGCTATAGTACTTATGATATTGTTTAAATTTTATAATGAGTAGTTAATGGATTAGCCACTAGTTCGTTAAAAAATGAATGAATCACTCAGAAGTATACGTTTTTGTTTTTTAAAAAAATATTTGATACAATAAACAATGAGTTTGGATAGAAATAATGTGTATATGTATATTATCGGGTTGTCAAACACAAATTAGATACATAAATTAGGAAAACATCTGCGCATGTCCCTTTGAGCGCAAAACACAATTTAAAAAGCCTAAAGCGCAATTTAAAACGATCTGGTGATATCTGTTAGACTAGAGGGCATCTAATAGAGCAATAGTAACATATAGTGGATTTTGGAAAGTCAATAAATATAGTGATACAATGGGGCATATTTATAAAGCTCCGTATGGAGCTTGATGCCCCGGGTTTCTGGCGAGCCTGCAGGCTCACCAGAAACAGCAGTTATGAAGCAGCGGTCACAAAGACTACTGCTCCATAACCTGTCCGCCTGCTCTGAGCAGGCGGACACACATGGCCGGAAATCAACCCGATCGAGTACGATCGAGTTGATTGACACCCCCTGCTGGCGGCGGATTGGCTGCGAGTCAGCAGGGGGCGGCGTTGCACCAGCAGCTCTTGTGAGCTGCTGGTGCAATGCTGAATACGGCAAGCGTATTGCTCGCCGTATTCAGCGAGGTCTGTCGGACCTGATCCGCACTGTCGGATCAGGTCCGACAGACCTTGATAAATATGGGCCAGTGTATCTGTGTAAAAACGAAAGTAGAATAAGAACACTTGTTAAGTGTGAATAGCAGAAATACAATGTATCAGTGCGAGAACAATAACAGTAGATTAAAGAGACACTTATCGTGTGTGGATAGCAGGAAAAAAGAACGTTATTAGAGAACGTTGCTGAAAAATACACTTCTAATGTGCAGATTACTTCCAATGTGCAAAATATAATGTGAAATGAGCTAATTGGCGTAGTGAATAGGAGTAAAGCATGAAAACTATTGAGTAACTTGCTTAGAGCAGATGCTTATTTTGACTATATAAGTAAAAAGTTTTACAATAGTGTAACTGCGTGAAGAGAGAAGAGTTTATTTCCAATATTATTGGAAATAATGGATATTTTGATCAATATATATAATGTATATGGTAGGTAACTAAGAAGACACAGTATAGTGTGTGAAAGATCAGTGTGTTAACGTGTATAGTAAAGAATTTCTTGTTAAAATAAAATATAGAAGAGACGGCGCTCTTCAAGTGAATATACAAAATATGACAACAATATATGAATGGATTGACCAATCCGATACAAACATATGATATCAAAAAGCAACTGTAGAATATGTTATACAATGAGATATTAAAACCACAATAAAAATACGAATAACATATATATATATATATAACTATAAACACATAGATAGAGACTGCCTTATTGGGGCAAACTTTGTGATAGCAATATAAAACCCCAAATTTAAGGCTTTTTAGAAAATAGAAGTTCTGAATAAAGTCCTATATAGAATCCTGTGTATCCAAAGAGTTGCTGATTTTAAAAAACAGTCAAAACTGAAATGGATCCATACATCCAAACGGCCGATATCCAACTTCAACAGCAAATTTTAGTAGAATATTTAGCCATGGGTGTATAAAGGCAAAATGTCTCTTGTTAACCTGTTTGGAAACAAGAGAAAGAAAAAACGACTGGCAAAGTGAACAATGTTCCAAACAAAAAATAGGAGTTATGCTTACCTATCTATAGCAAATATTCGGGCTGGTCTGTCAGGGTTCGTCAACACGTTTCAACCTCTAAACAAGGTCTTTATCAAGACTAATAGGAGAAAATAGCCACTTATGTTCAACAAACTGAAAACGGAGCTGTATTCTTGAACTTCTTAAAATCATTTATATATTAGATATATCTGATAGATGAAAATCAATTGCAAAATAGTATAGAATGTTCCTTGCTATTTAATCAGCAACCTTCTCCGTATATATGTATTCTCTTAGAGGTCTCTGATATAGATCATTCTTTAATAATTAACCAAAATGTATTTCTTCATTCATACCATGAGGTTTTAAACTTTTCAGGCTAAAGATCAATTTGCTTTCTTTACACAAAAGGATTGATCCAGATTACCCCCTCTACTCCTAATGTCAACTAACTCCAGGCCCCTAAATCACAAGATATTCTTATTACTATTATGGAACTCCATGTTAGCTACACTACTGTTCTTTATGCAGTTGTTTTTATATCACGCTTTTGTTCTGTGATCCTTTCTTTCAGTTCTCTATATGTTTTACCAATATAGAACATTGGACAATTACATAATACCATATAGATAACACCCTCACCTTTACAAGTAATGTGTCCCTTTACCCTATGTTGTCATAGAACTTATCACCTATTAGCATATTTGTGCAAACAGAGCAGTGTGTGCATTTAAAGTTCCCATCTTTATGTCTCTGTGAGCCAATTTGCATTATTGGATCTAAAATAACTATGAACCAACATGTCCTTTAAATTTGGGGCTCTCCTTGGGGTCATTAGTGGTGTGCTATTTACAAATTTGGCAATTGTTGTTCAACCAATAATATATAAAAGTAGTGGACTCTCCCCCTTGCTCGTAAAGCGCAAGTTTGTTTAAAGAAGACACCCTTATTGAATTCCTGCAGTGCTGCAAATAACTTCAAACCAGCAATCGTAAACGTCCTATAACATATTCAGAAACGAAGACAAAAAACTCTCAGACTCTTACCCCCTCTTCTGCGCTCTATACTGCGCTCAGTCCGGTCCTCGGGAGACAATAGAGGCTGTGTCCTGGAGCACCTTCGATCACAGGAGCCGCTGCTTCTGTCTCGCTCCCTCACGTTTGTGCAGTCTTCCAGGTACAGTATACAGCCTATCCGAATCAATCCCTCTTCAGATGTCTGCGTCGGGGGCGCATGCGTCAAGAGTTTCCTGGCTCGTTATTGGCTGCAGCGTGTCTAGTCGGGTCCTCAGGGAATAAACCGTGCTACTCGCTCTTGGTCAGAAGATACAAGTCACTGAAAATAGTAGCGGAGCACCGGTATTTTAAAATAAAAAAACGTCTTTATTATTCCATACAAGGATAAAACAAAGTGTTGAAAAATAGAAGAAAAATTGTGCCGTTGTCTTCAATAGGAGTCAGCTCATACAGCTGACTTGTTTCGGTGCTTAGCCGTTATCAAAGCTGCTGAATTGCGTGAATACAATCTCTGCTTTTAAAAGAAAACTAATGACTCCTATTGGAAAATGGATAATTGTATTAACATATTAACCCTTGTCTATCACACAAATGTGTTCAAATCAATATACCTTAAACCAAATACTTAAGTGTGAAACTATTCTAATATATGTAATCCGATCAGCCAATAGAATGCGAGGTCAATCCTATTGGTTAATTGGATCAGCCAATCGGATTGACCTTAATTCTGATTGGCTAATTGCATCAGCCAATCAGATATTTCCTACCTTAATTCCGATTGGCTGATAGAATCCTATCAACCAATCGGAATTCAAGGGACGCCATCTTGGATGACGTCATTTAAAGGAACCGTCATTCGTCTTTAGTCGTCGGGATCAATGGATGCTCTGTGTCGGATGTCTTCAATATGGTGCCACTCCTCGTCAGATGGAAGAAGATAGAAGATGCCGCTTGGATGAAGACTTCTGCTGCTTGGAGGACCTCTTCTGCTCGGATTCGATGAAGACTTCTGGCCGGCTGGGTGAAGACGGCTCAAGGTAGGGTGATCTTCAAGGGGGTAGTGTTAGGTTTTTTTAAGGGGGGTTTGGGTGGGTTTTAGAGCAGGGTTGGGTGTGTGGGTGGTGGGTTTTAATGTTGGAGGGGTTGTATTTCTTTTTTTTCAGGTAAAAGAGCTGATTACTTTGGGGCAATGCCCTGCAAAAGGCGCTTTTAAGGGCTATTTCTTATTTAGTTTAGAGTAGGGAATTTTATTATTTTTTGGGGGGGGTATTTTATTAGGGGGCTTAGATTAGGTGTAATTAGTTTAAAATTCTTGTAATTTTTTATTTTTATTTTCTGTAATTTAGTGTTTGTTTTTTTGTACTTTAGTTAATTTAATAGCTATTGTACCTAGTTAAAATAAATACAAAGTTGCCTGTAAAATAAAAATAAACCCTAAGATAGATACAAATGTAACTATTAGTTAACTATTAGTTATATTGTAGCTATCTTAAGGTTTATTTTATAGGTAAGTATTTAGTTTTAAATAGGAATAATTTAGTTAATAATATTACATTTATTTAGAGTATTTAAATTATATTTAAGTTAGGGGGGTTTTAGGGTTAGGGTTAGACTTAGGTTTAGGGGTTAATTCATTTAATATAGTGGCGGCGGTGTAGGGGGGGCAGATTAGGGGTTAATAAATGTAATACAGGTGGCGGCGGTGTGGGGGGGCAGGATAGGGGTTAATAAATGTAATGTAGGTGGCAGCGGGCTCCAGGTATGGCGGTTTAGGGGATAAACAATTTTATTTAGTTGTGGCGGGGGCAGGGATCAGCAGGATAGGGGTTAATAACTTTATGTATGTGGCGGCGGTATAGGGGGCGGGAGATTAGGGGTTAATAGGTATAATGTAGGTGGCGGTTTGATCCGGGAGCAGTGGTTTATGGTTAATATATTTATTAGAGTTGCGGCGGGGTCCGGGAGCGGCGGTTTAGGGGTTAATAAATTTATTAGAGTTGCGGCGGGGTCCAGGAGCGGCGGTTTAGGGGTTAATATATTTATTAGAGTTGCGGCGGGGTCCGGGAGTGGCGGTTTAGGGGGTAAAACAGTATAGTATAGTGTGGGTGCTTAGTGACATGCTAGCAAGAAAGCTGCAAAAAAGCCGAAGAGCAGCGAGATTGATGACTGTTGGTTAACAACAGTCCGCTGCTCATCGCACCGTACTTGGTGCGCGGCTTTTTGACAGCTTTCTTGATAAATTTGGTGAACATATTCAGGTCCGCAGCGGCGATGTTAGGCGAGCTTATTGGTGCCGGCGAATGCTAGAAAGTAGACAGCTTGATAAATAGAGGCCTTTGTTTTATCCCAGTATGGAATAATAAAGACGTTGTTTGATTTTAAAATACCGGTGCTCTGCTACTATTTTCAGTAACCAATAATATATGCCAATGTTGTTGCAGTATTGCGTGAATCACGCTATCTGTCATTATATGTGCTAATGAATCTTGTACAAGAATTGTTTATTATCTTATCTTCACTGCCATATAGCAAGGTTTCACTGTTTTTTTATTTTGATTTATCAAAAGCATTTTTCACACTTTTCTGAGAGTACCCCCTCTATTTAAATCTTTGTTTTAATTGTTTTGTCTCAGATTTGAATTGATCAAAATCTGTACAGTTGTGTCTGTGCCTTAAATATTGACCGTACGGGATATTTTCAATTAATTATTTGGGGTGATGGCTTTCAAATGAAAGGAGAACATTGCCTGCACTATCCTTCCTATGTGTAGCAGTGTTCAATTCATTGTTTGAATTTATAATCCTTAAGTCTAAGAAAGTTATTTCTTCGGTACTATATGTGTATGTAAATCTTAAATTTAGATCATTATGATTTAATTTGTCCATAAATTCAATAAGGTCCATATCAGGGCCCTCCCATAGGAGGAACACATCATCGATGAATCCAGTCCATAGTGTAATTTGATGAGTTATACTTTTCATTGCAATTTAGAATAAAATCATGTTCCCACTTGCCCAAGTATAGACACGTAAAAGTGGGGGCACAGCATGTCCCCATTGGTGTCCCCAACACCTGTTTATAGCATTTTTCCCTGAACACAAAATAGTTGTGGTCAAGGACAAATGCTAGCAATTCAAGAACAAAGTTAGTATGTTCCTGATATTCACTGCCTCTCTGGTCCAAAAAGAACCTACATGATTCAATGCCTTTCTCATGTGGTATACTGGAGTATAGCGCCTCCACATCAATGGCTACTAAAAATACTATCTGAATTAGTTGATATCCCATTAAGTTTTCTCAAGACATCAAGTGTGTCCTTTACATATGATGGGAGGCTCAAAAGGATTGGTCTTAAACAAAAATCTACATACTGAGAGGCATGTTCTGTCAGTGATCCCATCCCAGAATCTATGGGACGCCTGGGAGGTGGATATTTCTTTTTATGCAGTTTTGGTAAACTATAAAATGTAGGTGTAATGGCATAACACAGGAAACACAAGAAACACAGACACAACAAGAGGCAGACAGAGATATCCGTTGAGACAAAGGAGACAGAGCAACAATTAGATACAACTATAGTGAACCTTTCAAAAAAAGAACTAACTATCTCACAAGTAGAAGTTCTAAGGAAAGGATTAACTTTCTCCCCGGTAAATAAGATTGACTTTGAAGTAGTGAAATTTGAAGTAGGGAAAGACCAAAACCTTTTTGCGAGGAAAATAGTTTTAAAAAAGGTTTTTGATAATAAACCAGAGATAATTACTATGAATATACATGAAAAACAAAGTCCAAAAGTTTTAGAAGAATTAGTTGCTGAAAACTGTGAACAGGATACAAATCCTATAGAGAAATCTGAAATTATAGGTTTTGGCAACTTACATAATAAATCAAAATATATGCCAGCCTTATCCAGTACTCCACTGATACACAACTTTGTGAAATTAGTTGAAAGAGACATTAACCTGCTAAATCCAAATACTCAAATCGCAGATAATCTAAGTATAGAACAAAGGAAAGCTCTTAATGAATTAAAAAGAGATACAAAGATAACCATGAAACCGTCTGACAAGGCCGGAAACGTGGTCATTTTAGATACAAATGATTATGTTTTTGAATGTTTATGTCTACTAAAAGACCCCAAACAATACAAAATACTACATTTCAATCCATCAGAGATATATTGTGAATAACTTTTGGTAATACTAAGTAGAGCAAAAGATGAGGGGCTGATAACTAAAAAAGAACTAGAGTTCCTATTTGTTAAATATCCCATTACACCTACATTTTATAGTTCACCAAAACTGCATAAAAAGAAATATCCACCTCCCAGGCGTCCCATAGATTCTGGGATGGGATCACTGACAGAACATGCCTCTCAGTATGTAGATTTTTGTTTAAGACCAATCCTTTTGAGCCTCCCATCATATGTAAAGGATACACTTGATGTCTTGAGAAAAATTAATGGCATATTAACTAATTCAGATAGTATTTTAGCAGCCATTGATGTGGAGGCGCTATACTCCAGTATACCACATGAGAAAGGCATTGAATCATGTAGGTTCTTTTTGGACCAGAGAGGCAGTGAATATCAAGAACATACTAACTTTGTTCTTGAATTGCTAGCATTTATCCTTGACCACAACTATTTTGTGTTCAGGGAAAAAAGCTATAAACAGGTGTTGGGGACACCAATGGGGACATGCTGTGCCCCCACTTTTGCGTGTCTATACTTGGGCAAGTGGGAACATGATTTTATTCTAAATTGCGATGAAAAGTATAACTCTTCAATTACACTATGGACTGGATTCATCGATGATGTGTTCTTCCTATAGGAGGGCACTGATATGGACCTTATTGAATTTATGGACAAATTAAATCATAATGATCTAAATTTAAGATTTACATACACATATAGTACCAAAGAAATAACTTTCTTGGACTCAACGATTATAAATTCAAACAATGAATTGAACACTGCTACACATAGGAAGGATACTGCAGGCAATGTTCTCCTTTCGTTTGACAGCCATCACCCCAAAAAAGTTATTGAAAATATCCCGTACGGTCAATATTTAAGGCACAGACGCAACTGTGCAGATTTTAATTAATTCAAATCTGAGACAAAACAATTAAAACAAAGATTTAAAGAGAGGGGGTACTCTCAAAAAAGTGTAAGAAATGCTTTTGATAAATCAAAATAAAAAAACAGAGAAACCTTGCTATATGGCAGTGAAGATAAGATAATAAACAATTCTTGTACAAGATTCATTAGCACATATAATGACAGATGGTGTGATATTCACGCAATGCTGCAAAAACATTGGCATATATTATTGGTTGACCCAACAATTGCCAAATTTGTAAATAGCACACCACTAAAGACCCCAAGGAGAACCCAAATTTAAAGGACATGTTGGTTCATAGTTATTTTAGATCCAATAATGCAAATTGGCTCACAGAGACATAAAGATGGGAACTTTAAATGCACACACTGCTCTGTTTGCACAAATATGCTAATAGGTGATAAGTTCTATGACAACATAGGGTAAAGGGACACATTACTTGTAAAGGTGAGGATGTTATCTATATGGTATTATGTAATTGTCCAATGTTCTATATTGGTAAAACATATAGAGAACTGAAAGAAAGGATCACAGAACAAAAGCGTGATATAAAAACAACTGCATAAAGAACAGTAGTGTAGCTAACATGGCATTCCATAATAGTAATAAGAATATCTTGCGATTTAGGGGCCTGGAGTTAGTTGACATTAGGAGTAGAGGGGGTAATCTGGATCAATCCTTTTGTGTAAAGAAAGCAAATTGATCTTTAACATGAAAAGTTTAAAACCTCATGGTATGAATGAAGAAATACATTTTGGTTAATTATTAAAGAATGATCTATATCAGAGACCTCTAAGAGAATACATATATACGGAGAAGGTTGCTGATTAAATAGCAAGGAACATTCTATACTATTTTGCAATTGATTTTCATCTATCAGATATATCTAATATATAAATGATTTTAAGAAGTTCAAGAATACAGCTCCGTTTTCAGTTTGTTGAACATAGGTGGCTTTTTTCTCCTAAAATGATTATCTTGTTGACAATTGTTACAAAATATAAATATATTTAATACGGATGATGGTATATAAAGCGTTACAATCATTTTAGGAGAAAAAAGCCACCTATGTTCGACAAACTGAAAACGTTCATTTCACCGGGCAATGACATTTAAAACAAAGGCGGAGTGAATTGTTTAAAAGAAAGGAGGGGACCCTCCAATTCTAACAAAGCCGGAAGAAGCCTGTATGCTAGACGGGTGAAACGCGCGTAGTTACATAGCGGTGTTTGTCAGCTGCGAATTCGCTGATGTCTACAGCCAGTTTGCATGTAGTTTTGGGTCACATGTGAGGCGTGCTTATGCACTCAAGTGCCTCTGAAAATTTGCAACCACCTTGGTTTTGAAAGAACTACAATCTTGCGGTAAATCTCAAAAGGTAATCATATACCGGATATCCCACTTCGGAACAACGGAATGAAGCACACATGAATAAAGGTAACACAGCGATAAATTCAATAAATTGCAATATGCCTTAAGAAGACAGGCGATACAGCATTGCTTTAAAACCAACAGCGATTTTGGCATCACACTGTATTTTACTTATGTTACATATCCTTTGTTGAAGGATTAAAATTTTGTTTGATCTGTTCCAATATTGGAAGACATGAGGATCTGCTTATAAATAGTGGAGGATACATGGTTGTCAAGAAGTGTTTGGGACAATACTGCTCACGTTTGTCTTTGGATTTACAAATACAGCTTTTTTGCTGTGGTCTAATATGTCTAATAAGAATGGCGGGTTGTGAACTCTAAATTGGTTGGACATATTGATATCTGAACGCTTGATTGTGACATTAAATGAACCAAGAACAATATTGCCCAATATGGATCTATCTCTTTTGGATCGATATTATTGATGCATTAATCATATGATTGCGTATATGTCATTTACTGATATGTTCATGTTGTAAACTGGAAGTAGATTTACATATGTTGTCTATTGTTATAATACATTCTCCTTATACATTGGCTGAGGGTTAATATCTCTCTCTACTGCGTTTCTGTTTATATGTGGGATGTGATATGATAGAGTTATAGTCCTGTGCTGGACAATAGTGGTCTACTTTTCTTATTTTATTATTTTCTACTACCACCACTACTGTGCACTTTTTGTAAATGTATCTCTAGTTTACATTTTGTGGCTATTCTCATATATATTATACCAGTGGTGCTGATTTAAATATGTTTTATTTATATATATATATATACATACAGTATATAATTCCTTAAAATTATGGTGGAGATAAAAGCATGATATTAAAAGCCTCCATATCGCAAAAGTAAATCAATAGAAATTATTGCACAGGCAATTAGCACATCAAGGCAAGTATCCCGCTTGTTACCAATGCACAAGAGGATTCTGGGTAAGATATGCAAATTAGATATGCAACATCTCAGCTTTTTGCTTCAAATACTGTGTCAACACACAGCGGTCGCTAATGGGGTGAGTGTAGCAAATAGAAAGCGGGATGCGTGCCTAGATGTGCTAACTGCCTGTGCAATCATTTCTATTGAGATATATATAATTATTTACAGCATGTTATTGTTACACTCTAATGAACCTTTAAGTCAAAGCACATTCTTCTTTTGCTTTAAAAAGGTTCTATAATGCTTTAAGCAAAGAAAAAATAATAACATTATACACATAAATATTTAGGGTTATCAGGAATTGAAGGGTTTGATTTGAGTTCTGACTCCGACCTCCTCTACCTTTTTCACCCAAACAATGGACAGTCATGTGTATTTTTATGGAGATCTGATTGCAACTCTACTGACAACTGGGGGTGCTTCAGAATGGAGTAGGAACCATATCACCCACCAGCACCAACGAGAACTGTCACTGCTCTTGTTGTTAGATACCCTGTGATATAAACCACTTCTGAAGTGGTGGTGGGGCACAAATTATGTAGCCACAGTTACATCCAACCAGCTTTCTAAATGTTCTCTTATCTGTATGATTCCAGTTATCTGTTATCCATATGTGGTTAAGTGAGAAGCAAATGAAGAAAGTAATTAAATATTTGTAGGTGGCTGTAGCATTGGTTTGGCCTAGGTAACCCTGCTCCCATAGCGCTTGATCTCTTACACTAAGCATTTCATAATGTATTAGTTGTCTGTCACTCAGGCACAACGTCCGTGTATTTGTTCTGCTGCAATAAGACCTCAATCTATATTTTTAGACTGGGAACATGAGTATTAATATTTTATTAGACTTGTTTCTTTGTGCACGGGGAGCTGACTCAATTGGGATTTTGTGCCCCCTCCCGTTATTCCACATTTATATTTCTGCTCTTGTCCTTCTGCTATACCTTGACGTTGATTAATAGCACTTTCCGAAGCTAATCACAATTTCTGCCAGAGTAAGCAAAATTTGTGGATCAGCTTGGAAAAAGGCAAACACACAAATTCACGGAAATGCACGCACTGCTTTGTTAATGCTTCTTTCAGGTGATTTATAACAGATTCCTTAATAATTGTTGTTTATAGTCATGTGGAAATCAAATTCAAACACAGTTGGGTTTGCACATTTCACTTGAATGTTATTGAGAATGGGTAAATAGCAAATCCTATGTTCTTTGGCTGCATTTGCCCTATGACTTTCCAAAGAATACAAATGCCAAATGTTTGTTAATTGCTTTGCTTTTAGTGAATTTTTCAACATGATGTAATATGTACAAGTGTATAAACCCACTTAAATTACCCACTGTGTCTCTGATGCATGGTGAGTATCTAATTAACAAGAACAGGTAGCAGGTGTTTTAACTCCAAAAAAAGCCTTCTTCACATGTTTATGGAATGTATCACAGTCCACCAATAGTTATGTGGGAGTTGCCTTTATTCAATATAGAAAAATAGTCAAAGCACTAGTGAAGGCACCTAAAGCACTCTACAAAAGGTCTCATAATAAACCTAGAGGTAAGAAGTGTTTCGGCCTATAATAATAGGCCTTTATTATCATTATTATAGGCTGAAACGCGTTGACAAATAACTGGTAAGCCTACTTCTAATACCCTACAAAGGTGGTATAGCTTTTCTGCATCATTGTTTTATTTTTTCACAGGATACATTTTAGGAGCGTCACGATTCACCAACTAGGAAACACAGGAGAATCACCAATTCACTTCAAGGGATCCGAACTTGGTCACACTTCATTTCACACACTCACAGCAAGTTTATTTTGACAGTATTTTTTACCTTTACTTTGACACTTTGGATATAATTTACCTTTATCATTACCTTTTTTTCATCACATATTTTTAGACACGTTTTCGTGCTCTAGGGCCCTTTTATCACCTTTTCCATTGTTTTGATTTTCTTTCATTCATTTGGATATTGAACACTGTCACGCAACATCTTTATCCAATTATTCATTTGGAGTTGCCCTTATTAGCCAATGAACTTTCGCATCTAAGGATGCGTTGTGTACATGAACTTCCTTTTATTTCCAACTTTAATATTTTTCAGGTAGAAACATATATTTCATATTTATTATAGTTTTATATTTATAAATGGGTATGCTTGTTTAATGATTAAATCAACACTTTAAACAATTTATAAATAATTACTTGTTTCCATTTTTTCCAATAATTGCTCAAAAAAAGCTTGTGGAAAGTATGAAGAAAATATTAAATATAGGGCTTTTTTGGTAAGCCAAAAATGCGTTCTCTGCTCTGAGACATCAATAATATCTGATGGGCCAGATTACAAGTGGTGCACTATTTAATGCTTTCCCATGAGAGTAAACTTCACTAACAGTAAGCTTTTTGCACGTCAGGTAGTACCTGTATTACAAAATGAAAGTAAAAAGTTTGTGCGCAAGCGAAATCCAATGAACATTAACCAAAGGACTTTTATATTATATAACGTTAACATATTCTCCCCATAGGCTTCAATGGAGAGTGCAGAAGGAAAACACATATCGCTCACATGCTAACCCAACAGGAATTATTCATATTTAACATTCAAATGTTCTTCACATACATATTTCTATAGGTATCTGTATATGCATTTACCTGTATATCTATTCCTATATATAAAGGTATAGATCTATTTGACAATAACATTATCAGACATATATAGAAATATTTATTTAATAATAAAATGTAAATTTGTCCTATGTGAAGAAAATAGGAATATAAAATATGCGTAACATGCTTCAGGGTTTGCAATTTAGGTCAGGTTAGAGCAAATGAAAAATTACTAATCTTATTCTTAAGGTACATTTTAGAAATATTAAATATTAAAAAATATTAATAATAATTATAAAAAATGATTATACTCACTATATATATATATATATATATATATATATATATATATATATATATCCAATATAGTAAAGATCCGAACTCACTGGACTTGTGTCAATTGTGATATTTATTATAGTGATGTTTTTGTTTTTTCAGGTTTTTGTTTTTTCAGTATAAGGAAGGGGCATTGTTGCTCCGAAACGTCACTATAATAAATATCATAATTGACACAAGTCCAGTGAGTGTGGATCTTCAGTCACAATATAACATAAAAAATGTCCGCAGCACTGTCCTTCTTAACTTTATTATCTGTTAAGGTACAGACATTAAAACAGCGACATTTCGAGTGTAATCACTCTTAATCGACTAGCATAATTAAGAGTGATTACACTCGAAACATCGCTGTTTTAATGTTTGTGACTTAACAGATAATAAAGTAAGTTAAGAAGGACAGTGCTGTGGATATTTTTTTATGTTAGGCAGTTCATAAAGTGCCGTAAGTTGGATAAACTAGCGATGTCCAGAAATGAGCGTAAACAAACATTTCTGGAGTCGCCAGTGACTTACGGCACTTTAGAAACTTACGGCGCCTAAGAAGAAAAAAAAAATCACATCTCCCGTAAAAGTCTAACCCGCCTCCCATAAATAAACCTGACACGTAAAACCCCTATATCCGCCATCAAACCAACATCGGAACTAATAATAAAATAATTAACCCCTAAATCCACCAACGCCAACATCGCAAACTACCTATTAAAACTATTAACCCCTAATTTGCCATTAACCCACATCGCAAACTACCTAATAAATGTATTATATGTACACAAAATTACATTGTGTTGTTATAACTATAACTCTATCACCTAGTACAGGTGGTATTATCACAAGCCTTATCCCCAAGCTATTTGTATACTATATGTACCCTATTTAAGATGGGAAATTACTTTGGTTATAACCTCTATGAATAACCCAGTATTGTTGCAGGGATATTTTTCCCACATAGGAGATTAAATTGGTTACTAAGGTTTTAAGCTTTAACCCGTGCGACTTATTAACTCTATAATATCGTAATATTAGCGAGGATGTTTTAACATAATGTGTATTCAATCTATACATAAGTTGAAACATAATATATTCACATGCACACTATTGATGAAATATTATAATTGACCCAGATTAAAACCCTAAACAATGGGGAAGTTGTATCAATATTTATAGCACAACTGTAAAGACTCGAGCATCTGTAGGTATCACAAGCTATACCATCGGTGGTTTGATTATATATGGCATACTCCTTTCTGGTTTAGGAACCAGGTAGTTATGACAAACCCTTCTTTCCCCTAGCTTCCTATACTCATTGGGACCATTCACTTATAGGAGAGGACTTATTTCTGTCCTTTTATCAGTGATTAGTCTCCTCTTTTGTCCGCACATTTCATTTTCCTGATTGTCTTATTTGAAGACTATCCAAAGACAATACGTTTATACAATTAGGAGGTTATCGTTTCTTAGCTCTTGTTTTGTTTTTATATATTTGTCCCAGTGGGTCCCTTATTTCAATTTCTTCATTAAAAGTTATGTTTTAATTCTTTTTTGTTCTCTCCTTTTAGTCTTGGCAGAGAGTGCTATATGTGCAGTGTTTTCTGTGGATCTCTGTTCTCCATAATTTGTATTTTCTACCTAATAAATGTATTAACCTCATAATCCGCCAACTCCAACATCACAAACTACCTATTAAAACTACTAATCCCTAATCCGCCAATAACCAACATCGCAATAAACCTAATAAAGTATATTAACCCCTAATCCGCCAAACCCACACAACGCAATAATCCTACTAAATCTATTAACTCCTAATCCGCCAAATGCCCACAATGCAAATAACTAATTAAATTACTAAGACCTTAACCTAACACCACCTAATTTTACCCCAATTACCTAAATTAAAAAATACTAAGTTACAATTAAAATAAAAAAGCTAACATTACTTAAAAATAAAAAAACATTTAATTAAATTAATCTAAGATTGCAAAAAATAAAACAGTCTAGAATTACAAAAATAATAAACCACATTATATAAAAAAAAATTAAACCTAATCCCTATGAAAATAAAAAAGCACTCCCGAGAATAAAAACACCCCCTTATCAAATACTAAACTACCAAACTACCAATAGCCCTTAAAAGGGCCTTTTGTAAGGCATTGCCCTAAGTTAAACAGCTCTTT
Organism: Bombina bombina; assembly: GCF_027579735.1. Taxonomy (NCBI): domain Eukaryota; kingdom Metazoa; phylum Chordata; class Amphibia; order Anura; family Bombinatoridae; genus Bombina; species Bombina bombina. The sequence goes on along the minus strand of NC_069506.1, from coordinate 350,648,277 downwards.
TCCTTAAAAAAATACTAAGTCCTCCCTCTAACAGTAACCCCCCCCCCACCAAACCCCCCAAAATAAAAAAACCTAATACTAAAAAATCCTAAACTACCCATTGCCCCATAAGGGGCATTTGTATGGGCATTGCCCTTAAAAGGGTATTCAGCTTTTTTACTGCCCAAAAAAGGGCATTCAGCTCTTTTAAGAGTGCCCAGAAATCCATAATCTATCCCCCCCCACAAAAAAACCTAAGTCTAACCCCCCAAATAGGTACTCAACATTCCTAAAGTCCAGCTGAGAAGGTCCTGTTCCAGGCGGTGAAGTCTTCTTCCAAGCAGCCGACATCTTCTTCCAAGCAGGGACCTCTTCCTTCTTTATCCAGGACCAAGCCGGCGTGGAGCGGAGATGAGCGCGGAGCAGGATCAGCGACCGCGGAGCCATGGAGCGTGGAGGATTCTCTTTGTGCGATCGCCACCGTACACTGTATAGTGAATTCAAGGTACGCGTTTAAATATGGTGTCCCTTGCATTCCTATTGTCCGATTAGATTCTTCAAATTCAATTCAGCCAATAGGATGAGAGATACTGAAATCTTATTGGCTGAATTGTATTATTTAAAGAAAAGAGCCGTGTAACTTAGGGCAATGCCCTACAAAAGGCCATTTTAAGGGCTCTTGGTAGTTTAGTATTAGAAAAGGGGGTGTTTTTATTTTGGGGGGCTTTTTATTTTCATAGGGATTAGGTTTAATTTTTTTATTTTTGATAATTTGGTTTATTATTTTATTTAATGTTAGACTTTTATATTTTTTGTAATCTTAAATTCATTTAAATTTATTTTTTTTTATTTTTAAGAAATGTTAGCCTTTTTTTAATTGTAACTTAGTATTTTTTAATTTAGGTAATTGGGGTTAGTTTAGGGGGTGTTAGGTTAGGGGGATTAGTAATTTAGTTATTTGCATTGTAGGGGTTTTGCAGATTAGGGGTTAATATATATATTAGTATTATTGCGTTGTGTGGGTTTGGCAGATTAGGGGTTAATAGTTTTATTAGGTTTATTGCGCTAAGGGTTAATATCGAATTAGGGGTTAATATACTTTATTAGGTTTATTGCGATGAGGGTTAATGGCGGATTAGGGGTTAATATAAGTTATTAGGTTTATTGCGATGTGGGTTAATGGCAGATTAGGGGTTAATATACTTTATTAGGTTTATTGCAATGTGGGTTAATGGCGGATTAGGGGTTAATATACTTTTTTAGGTTTATTGCGATGTGGGTTAATGGCAGATTAGGGGTTAATATACTTTATTAGGTTTATTGCGATGTGGGTTAATGGCGGATTAGGGGTTAATATACTTTATTAGGTTTATTGCGATGTGGGTTAATGGCAGATTAGGGGTTAATATACGTTATTAGGTTTATTGTGATGTGGGTTAATGGCAGATTAGGGGTTAATATACGTTATTAGGTTTATTGCGATGTGGGTTAATGGCAGATTAGGGGTTAATATACATTATTAGGTTTATTGTGATGAGGGTTAATGGCGGATTAGGGGTTAATATACTTTATTAGGTTTATTGCGATGTGGGTTAATGGCAGATTAGGGCTTAATATACTTTATTAGGTTTATTGCAATGTGGGTTAATGGCGGATTTGTTAGTGTAGGGCTGCCTGTCAGCATGTAACGGGTTAAGGGCCTTACCCCCTCCTGACATAGATCTAGTAGTGAGTGATGTTGCAGTGTTGCGGGCGGGGTTTATATATAATAGTTTGCAGGCTTGTTCTCAGCCTCTTTGGTTCCTGTTCGTCCAAGGTGTTTTTTCCCCTTCCATCCCTCCCAAGTTGCTAACGTTGTCATTCTTTCACAGGTTCTGGGTCATGGCAGCAAAAATAGATCATCATTTGTTAGTGTAATGCTGAGGCTGGATTCTGATTAGTTGAACTTTCTCCTGTAAGACCTTAGCCTTAAGTCCTGTCCCCTAGGTGACATTTGTTTGCTGCTTGGTTTTCAGTGTCATTTCCCTGGTGAGGTAGTTTAGTGGTCCCCTGAGAGTGGGAGATCAAGTCTTAATCGGAGGGCGGAGCCCCTTAAAAGGGGGCAGTCGAGCTAATGGGTGGAGCGATGTCCATAGGCGTTGCCCTAGGGGTGCTCCACTCCGCGAGCCTGCTGACCGTGCTCCTCCAGGGCATTCGCTGCTTCTCGTAGGCGGGGCCTAGCAGAGGTCCTGCATATTCCTAAAGCCTTGTCCTCTTGATGTTTGGGGGTTTTGCTAGAATGCTCCGATGCCACCACTCAAGTTGAGGACTTTGTGAAAGTCTCCAGTTAATTGTTTAAGTTATAATAAAAATGACCATGACCGGTCTTAACCCAACCTGGTGTCAGTTTTTTCTTCAAGGGAAGTTGGTAGTTAAGGGGTAGTAAGATAGGAATGTCAAATGGAGGTTCACGCCCTTAAGGAGTTAATATACTTTATTAGTTACTGCGGTGGGGGATTGCGGTTGACAGGTAGATAGATATTGTGCATGCATTAGGCGTTAGTTAATATTTTCAGCCAGTTACGGGAGTTATGGTGCTTACATTTTCAGCACAAGGCTTGGGGCGCCTGACTATGTGTGGCGAGGTGAAAATGGAGTAAAATTTCTCAATTTTCGCAGTATAAGTCCTTGCGCTGAATATGTGGTACCGATTTGTGACGCATTTCTATGTTAGCATATGGGAGTAAAAATTGTGGCCGACGAGTGAAATATAAGTGCCGCAAAAAAAATGGTGTCACCTGCTTTTACAGGCGACGTCGCATATGTAATCTTGCCCTTGCAGTTTATTTTGAGATGTGAGTGCAAATCCACCCTGACTGTTTTATATATATATTATATATATTATTTAGAATAATTTACAGTATGTATAATCTGATAATGTTAATGTAAAATAGATATCTAAACCCTTTATATCTGTAGGAATATATATTGGTATATACAGATACATATAGAAATATGTTTTTACAATAAAAATTGCATTATCCTGTATGTGAAGAACATTGGAATGTGAAATTTGTACAGTAAATATACAGTAAAAAACATAAATACATAAATGCATACGTGCACAAATATATATATATACTGTAAATATATACATGCATACACATATTAAGACATATATATATATATATATATATATATAGTATGGCCTAGCACTCACGGAATCCTAGCAGTACTGGGGTGCACATCAGAAACAATTTCAATAGGTCCAATAAAAGGAAGGCACTCACCGGATTTGACAAAGGGATCCTTTATTCCTTGAACATAGCGTAACGTTTCAGGGTGTTACCCCCGTTTTCAAACACACAACCAGACCCAACACCATAACAGCTCCTTAAATACTCTTTTTCCCAATCACCCTGTGCAGGTGTGGCTCAGCTTGGGACACGCGTCATCATGCTGCGCCCGTATCCCGGCAACCACTAGTAAATAAACATATTTAACAACCGTGTATTATCTGACACATAACTAGCACTGTCAATATATACGACCTGCTAAATCATCATATCATTTCATATTGTGTATTAGCTAACAATACCTTATCAGGACTATAGCAAACATGCTCATTAGACTATTACAAAATAATGCCTCAATATTCAGAAGCGTCATGACCTGTTATACCTACATTACAGCACAATTTAACCGCTCATATTAAATCCAAACTGCCACTTGACCTTCTCTAGAATACAAACATTATCCATCATTATTGCCTCCAGCCTAATCACCAACATAAACAGGCATTTAAAGCTTACTTAAAGTGATAGACCGCCAATGCTACCACACAGCAACCAGCATAAAATAAACAAACTTAAAGCATAAAAAGAAGAAAGAAAAAAGAAAAGAAAAAGAAAGAGAAAGAAAAAAAGAAAGAAAGAAAAACAAAAAATATATAAGGACAAAAAGAGAACAAAAGCAACAAAAATAAATATACACAAAAATAAATGAAAATGAGAGAAAATAAAAAGACATAACAAACAAAACAGTTCTTAGAATAGCAGTGTTATTCTAAGAACTGGCTCAATAGGCAGCCGTTGAAACCAGGGTGTTATAAGTGCAGTGGCTGCACTACCTGTAATGGGATGTCTTCAACCACCCTAGATATAATAAGAAATACTTTCTTAAGCACAGGGTAACATGCACGACTCCGTATATTGTCTACCTCTTATACTGTCCATGCAGCCTATTCTATGTTGGTAAGACCTGTGACAACCTGAGGACGAGGATGGCCAACCACAGGAGCGCCATAAGACAGGTCATAAAGAATGGCGAGTCGAATCAACCAGTGGCCAGACACTTTTATGAGCAAAGGCATAATGTGGCGGATTTACGCTATATGATTATAGATCACATTCCAGAGATGAAAAGAGGAGGGGATAGGAATAGGCTGCTTCTACAAAGGGAGACAAGATGGACTTATGAGTTGGAAACTATTTCTCCCAAAGGATTGAATACTAAACTTGAGTGGTATAGTTTCCTATGAATATATAATCCCAGTTTTCTACTATGACTATAGCTCTCAGCAGTTTTTTGTTTGTTTTGTTTGTTATGTGTTTTTATTTTCTCTCATGTTCATTCATTTTTGTGTATATTTATTTTTGTTGCTTTTGCTCTCTTTTTGTCCTTTTATATTTTTTGCTTTTCTTTCTTTTTTTTTTTCTTTCTTTTTCTTTTTCTTTTCTTTTTTCTTTCTTCTTTTTATGCTTTAAGTTTGTTTATTTTATGCTGGTTGCTGTGTGGTAGCGTTGGCGGTCTATCACTTTAAGTAAGCTTTAAATGCCTGTTTATGTTGGTGATTAGGCTGGAGGCAATAATGATGTCTAATGTCTGTATTCTAGAGAAGGTCAAGTGGCAGTTTGGATTTAATATGAGCGGTTAGATTGCGCTGTAATGTAGGTAAAATGCGATTGCGCTCACACAATCACGTTTACTTTCAGCTTCTAACATACACACTATTTCTGTGAATATCTATATGTAGCCCTTTGTCATTTTGCTGCAGGGATTAACTGCACTTTACACTTTGCCCTTTGCTCAACCCTGCATCACATGATAGTGAGAGCCAATCAGAGGCTGACAGTTTTTTTTCAGAGACTTCCTGTGAGGAGAGTTTAGTCAGAGCTGTTCAGGGCTGCTGAAAGATGTGTGTGTGTGATTCTGCCTGGGATGATAAAGGCTGCACCCAGGACCCTGCATGCTGTGAACACTCAGCCTGATGTCACAGTAAGAAGCAGCTACAGTAGGACTAGAGTAAGCTGTCATTTCAGACTGTCAGCACTTAAGTGGGAATAAAACACCCAGGACCCTGCATGCTGTGATCACTCAGCCTGATGTCACAGTAAAAAGCAGCTACAGTAGGACTAGAGTGAGCTGTCATTTCAGACTGTCAGCACTTAAGTGGGAATAAACACCCAGGACCCTGCATGCTGTGAACACTCAGCCTGATGTCACAGTAAGAAGCAGCTGCACTGGGACTAGAGTGAGCTGTCATTTCAGACTGTCAGCACTTAAGTGGGAAATAAAGCATCCAGGACCCTGTGTGTTGTGATCACTCAGTCTGATGTCACAGTAAGAAGCAGCTACAGTAGGACTAGAGTGAGCTGTCATTTCAGACTGTCAGCACTTAAGTGGGAATAAAGCATCCAGGACCCTGCATGCTGTGATCACTCAGCCTGATGTCACAGTAAGAAGCAGCTACAGTAGGGCTAGAGTTTGCTGTCATTTCAGACTGTCAGCACTTAAGTGAGAATAAAACACCCAGGACCCTGCATGCTGTGATCACTCAGCCTGATGTCACAGTAAGAAGCAGCTGCACTGGGACTAGAGTGAGCTGTCATTTCAGACTGTCAGCACTTAAGTGGGAATAAACATCCAGGACCCTGCATGCTGTGAACACTCAACCTGATGTCACAGTAAGAAGCAGCTACAGTAGGGCTAGAGTGAGCTGTCATTTCAGACTGTCAGCACTTAAGTGGAAATAAAGCATCCAGGACCCTGCATGCTGTGATCACTCAGCCTGATGTCACAGTAAGAAGCAGCTACAGTAGGGCTAGAGTGAGCTGTCATTTCAGACTGTCAGCACTTAAGTGGGAATAAACATCCAGGACCCTGCATGCTATGAACACTCAGCCTGATGTCACAGTAAGAAGCAGCTACAGTAGGACTAGAGTGATCTGTCATTTCAGACTGTCAGCACTTAAGTGGGAATAAAACACCCAGGACCCTGCATGATGTGAGTACTCAGCCTGATGTCACAGTAAGAAGCAGCTACAGTAGGACTAGAGTGAGCTGTCATTTCAGACTGTCAGCACTTAAGTGGGAATAAACACCCAGGACCCTGCATGCTCTGAACACTCAGCCTGATGTCACAGTAAGAAGCAGCTGCATTGGGACTAGAGTGAGCTGTCATTTCAGACTGTCAGCACTTAAGTGAGAATAAAGCACCCAGGACCCTGCATGCTGTGAGCACTCAGCCTGATGTCACAGTAAGAAGCAGCTACAGTAGGACTAGAGTGAGCTGTCATTTCAGACTGTCAGCACTTAAGTGGGAATAAAGCATCCAGGACCCTGCATGCTGTGAACACTCAGCCTGATGTCACAGTAAGAAGCAGCTACAGTAGGACTAGAGTGAGCTGTCATTTCAGACTGTCAGCACTTAAGTGGGAATAAACATCCAGGACCCTGCATGCTGTGAACACTCAGCCTGATGTCACAGTAAGAAGCAGCTACAGTAGGACTAGAGTGAGCTCTCATTTCAGACTGTCAGCACTTAAGTGGGAATAAACATCCAGGACCCTGCATGCTGTGATCACTCAGCCTGATGTCACAGTAAGAAGCAGCTACAGTAGGACTAGAGTGAGCTGTCATTTCAGACTGTCAGCACTTAAGTGGGAATAAAGCATCCAGGACCCTGCATGCTGTGAACACTCAGCCTGATGTCACAGTAAGAAGCAGCTGCATTGGGACTAGAGTGAGCTGTCATTTCAGACTGTCAGCACTTAAGTGGGAATAAAGCACCCAGGACCCTGCATGCTGTGAGCACTCAGCCTGATGTCACAGTAAGAAGCAGCTACAGTAGGACTAGAGTGAGCTGTCATTTCAGACTGTCAGCACTTAAGTGGGAATAAAGCATCCAGGACCCTGCATGCTGTGAACACTCAGCCTGATGTCACAGTAAGAAGCAGCTACAGTAGGACTAGAGTGAGCTGTCATTTCAGACTGTCAGCACTTAAGTGGGAATAAACATCCAGGACCCTGCATGCTGTGATCACTCAGCCTGATGTCACAGTAAGAAGCAGCTACAGTAGGACTAGAGTGAGCTGTCATTTCAGACTGTCAGCACTTAAGTGGGAATAAAGCACCCAGGACCCTGCATGCTGTGATCACTCAGCCTGATGTCACAGTAAGAAGCAGCTACAGTAGGACTAGAGTGAGCTGTCATTTCAGACTGTCAGCACTTAAGTGGAAATAAAGCATCCAGGACCCTGCATGCTGTGAACACTCAACCTGATGTCACAGTAAGAAGCAGCTACAGTAGGGCTAGAGTGAGCTGTCATTTCAGACTGTCAGCACTTAAGTGGAAATAAAGCATCCAGGACCCTGCATGATGTGATCACTCAGCCTGATGTCACAGTAAGAAGCAGCTACAGTAGGGCTAGAGTGAGCTGTCATTTCAGACTGTCAGCACTTAAGTGGGAATAAAGCATCCAGTACCCTGCATGCTGTGAACACTCAGCCTGATGTCACAGTAAGAAGCAGCTACAGTAGGACTAGAGTGAGCTGTCATTTCAGACTGTCAGCACTTAAGTGGGAATAAACACCCAGGACCCTGCATGCTGTAATCACTCAGCCTGATGTCACAGTAAGAAGCAGCTACAGTAGGACTAGAGTGAGCTGTCATTTCAGACTGTCAGCACTTAAGTGGGAATAAACACCCAGGACCCTGCATGATGTGATCACTCAGCCTGATGTCACAGTAAGAAGCAGCTACAGTAGGACTAGAGTGAGCTGTCATTTCAGACTGTCAGCACTTAAGTGGATATAAAGCACCCAGGACCCTGCATGCTGTGATCACTCAGCCTGATGTCACAGTAAGAAGCAGCTACAGTAGGACTAGAGTGAGTTGTCATTTCAGACTGTCAGCACTTAAGTGGGAATAAACATCCAGGACCCTGCATGCTGTGAACACTCAGCCTGATGTCACAGTAAGAAGCAGCTACAGTAGGACTAGAGTGAGCTGTCATTTCAGACTGTCAGCACTTAAGTGGGAATAAACACCCAGGCCCTGCATGCTGTAAACACTCAGCCTGATGTCACAGTAAGAAGCAGCTACAGTAGGACTAGAGTGAGCTGTCATTTCAGACTGTCAGCACTTAAGTGGGAATAAAGCATCCAGGACCCTGCATGCTGTGATCACTCAGCCTGATGTCACAGTAAGAAGCAGCTACAGTAGGACTACAGTGAGTTGTCATTTCAGACTGTCAGCACTTAAGTGGAAATAAAGCACCCAGGACCCTGCATGTTGTGAACACTCAGCCTGATGTCACAGTAAGAAGCAGCTACAGTAGGACTAGAGTGAGTTGTCATTTCAGACTGTCAGCACTTAAGTGGGAATAAAGCATCCAGTACCCTGCATGCTGTGAACACTCAGCCTGATGTCACAGTAAGAAGCAGCTACAGTAGGACTAGAGTGAGCTGTCATTTCAGACTGTCAGCACTTAAGTGGGAATAAAGCATCCAGTTCCCTGCATGCTGTGATCACTCAGCCTGTTGTCACAGTAAGAAGCAGCTACAGTAGGACTAGAGTGAGCTGTCATTTCAGACTGTCAGCACTTAAGTGGGAATAAAGCACCCAGGAACCTGCATGCTGTGATCACTCAGCCTGATGTCACAGTAAGAAGCAGCTACAGTAGGACTAGAGTGAGCTGTCATTTCAGACTGTCAGCACTTAAGTGGGAATAAAACACCCAGGACCCTGCATGCTGTGATCACTCAGCCTGATGTCACAGTAAGAAGCAGCTACAGTAGGACTAGAGTGAGCTGTCATTTCAGACTGTCAGCACTTAAGTGGGAATAAAGCATCCAGGACCCTGCATGCTGTGATCACTCAGCCTGATGTCACAGTAAGAAGCAGCTACAGTAGGACTAGAGTGAGCTGTCATTTCAGACTGTCAGCACTTAAGTGGGAATAAACACCCAGGACCCTGCATGCTGTGAACACTCAGCCTGATGTCACAGTAAGAAGCAGCTACAGTAGGACTAGAGTGAGCTGTCATTTCAGACTGTCAGCACTTAAGTGGGAATAAAGCATCCAGTACCCTGCATGCTGTGAACACTCAGCCTGATGTCACAGTAAGAAGCAGCTACAGTAGGACTAGAGTGAGCTGTCATTTCAGACTGTCAGCACTTAAGTGGGAATAAACACCCAGGACCCTGCATGCTGTAATCACTCAGCCTGATGTCACAGTAAGAAGCAGCTACAGTAGGACTAGAGTGAGCTGTCATTTCAGACTGTCAGCACTTAAGTGGGAATAAACACCCAGGACCCTGCATGATGTGATCACTCAGCCTGATGTCACAGTAAGAAGCAGCTACAGTAGGACTAGAGTGAGATGTCATTTCAGACTGTCAGCACTTAAGTGGAAATAAAGCACCCAGGACCCTGCATGCTGTGATCACTCAGCCTGATGTCACAGTAAGAAGCAGCTACAGTAGGATTAGAGTGAGTTGTCATTTCAGACTGTCAGCACTTAAGTGGGAATAAACATCCAGGACCCTGCATGCTGTGAACACTCAGCCTGATGTCACAGTAAGAAGCAGCTACAGTAGGACTAGAGTGAGCTGTCATTTCAGACTGTCAGCACTTAAGTGGGAATAAACACCCAGGCCCTGCATGCTGTAAACACTCAGCCTGATGTCACAGTAAGAAGCAGCTACAGTAGGACTAGAGTGAGCTGTCATTTCAGACTGTCAGCACTTAAGTGGGAATAAAGCATCCAGGACCCTGCATGCTGTGATCACTCAGCCTGATGTCACAGTAAGAAGCAGTTACAGTAGGACTACAGTGAGTTGTCATTTCAGACTGTCAGCACTTAAGTGGAAATAAAGCACCCAGGACCCTGCATGTTGTGAACACTCAGCCTGATGTCACAGTAAGAAGCAGCTACAGTAGGACTAGAGTGAGTTGTCATTTCAGACTGTCAGCACTTAAGTGGGAATAAAGCATCCAGTACCCTGCATGCTGTGAACACTCAGCCTGATGTCACAGTAAGAAGCAGCTACAGTAGGACTAGAGTGAGCTGTCATTTCAGACTGTTAGCACTTAAGTGGGAATAAACACCCAGGACCCTGCATGCTGTGATCACTCAGCCTGATGTCACAGTAAGAAGCAGCTACAGTAGGACTAGAGTAAGCTGTCATTTCAGACTGTCAGCACTTAAGTGGGAATAAAGCACCCAGGACCCTGCATGCTGTGATCACTCAGCCTGATGTCACAGTAAGAAGCAGCTACAGTAGGACTAGAGTGAGCTGTCATTTCAGACTGTCAGCACTTAAGTGGGAATAAACACCCAGGACCCTGCATGCTGTGAACACTCAGCCTGATGTCACAGTAAGAAGCAGCTACAGTAGGACTAGAGTGAGCTGTCATTTCAGACTGTCAGCACTTAAGTGGGAATAAAGCATCCAGGACCCTGCATGCTGTGATCACTCAGCCTGATGTCACAGTAAGAAGCAGCTACAGTAGGACTAGAGTGAGCTGTCATTTCAGACTGTCAGCACTTAAGTGGGAATAAACACCCAGGACCCTGCATGCTGTGAACACTCAGCCTGATGTCACAGTAAGAAGCAGCTACAGTAGGACTAGAGTGAGCTGTCATTTCAGACTGTCAGCACTTAAGTGGGAATAAAGCATCCAGTACCCTGCATGCTGTGAACACTCAGCCTGATGTCACAGTAAGAAGCAGCTACAGTAGGACTAGAGTGAGCTGTCATTTCAGACTGTCAGCACTTAAGTGGGAATAAAGCACCCAGGACCCTGCATGCTGTGATCACTCAGCCTGATGTCACAGTAAGAAGCAGCTACAGTAGGACTAGAGTGAGCTGTCATTTCAGACTGTCAGCACTTAAGTGGGAATAAACACCCAGGACCCTGCATGATGTGATCACTCAGCCTGATGTCACAGTAAGAAGCAGCTACAGTAGGACTAGAGTGAGCTGTCATTTCAGACTGTCAGCACTTAAGTGGAAATAAAGCACCCAGGACCCTGCATGCTGTGATCACTCAGCCTGATGTCACAGTAAGAAGCAGCTACAGTAGGACTAGAGTGAGCTGTCATTTCAGACTGTCAGCACTTAAGTGGGAATAAACATCCAGGACCCTGCATGCTGTGAACACTCAGCCTGATGTCACAGTAAGAAGCAGCTACAGTAGGACTAGAGTGAGCTGTCATTTCAGACTGTCAGCACTTAAGTGGGAATAAACACCCAGGCCCTGCATGCTGTAAACACTCAGCCTGATGTCACAGTAAGAAGCAGCTACAGTAGGACTAGAGTGAGCTGTCATTTCAGACTGTCAGCACTTAAGTGGGAATAAAGCATCCAGGACCCTGCATGCTGTGATCACTCAGCCTGATGTCACAGTAAGAAGCAGCTACAGTAGGACTAGAGTGAGTTGTCATTTCAGACTGTCAGCACTTAAGTGGGAAATAAAGCATCCAGGACCCTGCATGTTGTGATCACTCAGCCTGATGTCACAGTAAGAAGCAGCTACAGTAGGACTAGAGTGAGTTGTCATTTCAGACTGTCAGCACTTAAGTGGGAATAAAGCATCCAGTACCCTGCATGCTGTGAACACTCAGCCTGATGTCACAGTAAGAAGCAGCTACAGTAGGACTAGAGTGAGCTGTCATTTCAGACTGTCAGCACTTAAGTGGGAATAAAGCATCCAGTTCCCTGCATGCTGTGATCACTCAGCCTGATGTCACAGTAAGAAGCAGCTACAGTAGGACTAGAGTGAGCTGTCATTTCAGACTGTCAGCACTTAAGTGGGAATAAAGCACCCAGGAACCTGCATGCTGTGATCACTCAGCCTGATGTCACAGTAAGAAGCAGCTACAGTAGGACTAGAGTGAGCTGTCATTTCAGACTGTCAGCACTTAAGTGGGAATAAAACACCCAGGACCCTGCATGCTGTGATCACTCAGCCTGATGTCACAGTAAGAAGCAGCTACAGTAGGACTAGAGTGAGCTGTCATTTCAGACTGTCAGCACTTAAGTGGGAATAAACACCCAGGACCCTGCATGCTGTGAACACTCAGCCTGATGTCACAGTAAGAAGCAGCTACAGTAGGACTAGAGTGAGCTGTCATTTCAGACTGTCAGCATTTAAGTGGGAATAAAGCATCCAGGACCCTGCATGCTGTGATCACTCAGCCTGATGTCACAGTAAGAAGCAGCTACAGTAGGACTAGAGTGAGCTGTCATTTCAGACTGTCAGCACTTAAGTGGGAATAAACACCCAGGACCCTGCATGCTGTGAACACTCAGCCTGATGTCACAGTAAGAAGCAGCTACAGTAGGACTAGAGTGAGCTGTCATTTCAGACTGTCAGCATTTAAGTGGGAATAAAGCATCCAGTACCCTGCATGCTGTGAACACTCAGCCTGATGTCACAGTAAGAAGCAGCTACAGTAGGACTAGAGTGAGCTGTCATTTCAGACTGTCAGCACTTAAGTGGGAATAAACACCCAGGACCCTGCATGCTGTAATCACTCAGCCTGATGTCACAGTAAGAAGCAGCTACAGTAGGACTAGAGTGAGCTGTCATTTCAGACTGTCAGCACTTAAGTGGGAATAAACACCCAGGACCCTGCATGCTGTGATCACTCAGCCTGATGTCACAGTAAGAAGCAGCTTCAGTAGGACTAGAGTGAGCTGTCATTTCAGACTGTCAGCACTTAAGTGGAAATAAAGCACCCAGGACCCTGCATGCTGTGATCACTCAGCCTGATGTCACAGTAAGAAGCAGCTACAGTAGGACTAGAGTGAGTTGTCATTTCAGACTGTCAGCACGTAAGTGGGAATAAACATCCAGGACCCTGCATGCTGTGAACACTCAGCCTGATGTCACAGTAAGAAGCAGCTACAGTAGGACTAGAGTGAGCTGTCATTTCAGACTGTCAGCACTTAAGTGGGAATAAACACCCAGGCCCTGCATGCTGTAAACACTCAGCCTGATGTCACAGTAAGAAGCAGCTACAGTAGGACTAGAGTGAGCTGTCATTTCAGACTGTCAGCACTTAAGTGGGAATAAAGCATCCAGGACCCTGCATGCTGTGATCACTCAGCCTGATGTCACAGTAAGAAGCAGTTACAGTAGGACTACAGTGAGTTGTAATTTCAGACTGTCAGCACTTAAGTGGAAATAAAGCACCCAGGACCCTGCATGTTGTGAACACTCAGCCTGATGTCACAGTAAGAAGCAGCTACAGTAGGACTAGAGTGAGCTGTCATTTCAGACTGTCAGCACTTAAGTGGGAATAAAGCATCCAGTACCCTGCATGCTGTGAACACTCAGCCTGATGTCACAGTAAGAAGCAGCTACAGTAGGACTAGAGTGAGCTGTCATTTCAGACTGTCAGCACTTAAGTGGGAATAAAGCATCCAGTTCCCTGCATGCTGTGATCACTCAGCCTGATGTCACAGTAAGAAGCAGCTACAGTAGGACTAGAGTGAGCTGTCATTTCAGACTGTCAGCACTTAAGTGGGAATAAAGCACCCAGGAACCTGCATGATGTGATCACTCAGCCTGATGTCACAGTAAGAAGCATCTACAGTAGGACTAGAGTGAGCTGTCATTTCAGACTGTCAGCACTTAAGTGGGAATAAAACACCCAGGACCCTGCATGCTGTGATCACTCAGCCTGATGTCACAGTAAGAAGCAGCTACAGTAGGACTAGAGTGAGCTGTCATTTCAGACTGTCAGCACTTAAGTGGGAATAATCACCCAGGACCCTGCATGCTGTGAACACTCAGCCTGATGTCACAGTAAGAAGCAGCTACAGTAGGACTAGAGTGAGCTGTCATTTCAGACTGTCAGCACTTAAGTGGGAATAAAGCATCCAGGACCCTGCATGCTGTGATCACTCAGCCTGATGTCACAGTAAGAAGCAGCTACAGTAGGACTAGAGTGAGCTGTCATTTCAGACTGTCAGCACTTAAGTGGGAATAAACACCCAGGACCCTGCATGCTGTGATCACTCAGCCTGATGTCACAGTAAGAAGCAGCTACAGTAGGACTAGAGTGAGCTGTCATTTCAGACTGTCAGCACTTAAGTGGGAATAAAGCATCCAGTACCCTGCATGCTGTGAACACTCAGCCTGATGTCACAGTAAGAAGCAGCTACAGTAGGACTAGAGTGAGCTGTCATTTCAGACTGTCAGCACTTAAGTGGGAATAAACACCCAGGACCCTGCATGCTGTAATCACTCAGCCTGATGTCACAGTAAGAAGCAGCTACAGTAGGACTAGAGTGAGCTGTCATTTCAGACTGTCAGCACTTAAGTGGGAATAAACACCCAGGACCCTGCATGATGTGATCACTCAGCCTGATGTCACAGTAAGAAGCAGCTACAGTAGGACTAGAGTGAGCTGTCATTTCAGACTGTCAGCACTTAAGTGGAAATAAAGCACCCAGGACCCTGCATGCTGTGATCACTCAGCCTGATGTCACAGTAAGAAGCAGCTACAGTAGGACTAGAGTGAGTTGTCATTTCAGACTGTCAGCACGTAAGTGGGAATAAACATCCAGGACCCTGCATGCTGTGAACACTCAGCCTGATGTCACAGTAAGAAGCAGCTACAGTAGGACTAGAGTGAGCTGTCATTTCAGACTGTCAGCACTTAAGTGGGAATAAACACCCAGGCCCTGCATGCTGTAAACACTCAGCCTGATGTCACAGTAAGAAGCAGCTACAGTAGGACTAGAGTGAGCTGTCATTTCAGACTGTCAGCACTTAAGTGGGAATAAAGCATCCAGGACCCTGCATGCTGTGATCACTCAGCCTGATGTCACAGTAAGAAGCAGTTACAGTAGGACTACAGTGAGTTGTAATTTCAGACTGTCAGCACTTAAGTGGAAATAAAGCACCCAGGACCCTGCATGTTGTGAACACTCAGCCTGATGTCACAGTAAGAAGCAGCTACAGTAGGACTAGAGTGAGCTGTCATTTCAGACTGTCAGCACTTAAGTGGGAATAAAGCATCCAGTACCCTGCATGCTGTGAACACTCAGCCTGATGTCACAGTAAGAAGCAGCTACAGTAGGACTAGAGTGAGCTGTCATTTCAGACTGTCAGCACTTAAGTGGGAATAAAGCATCCAGTTCCCTGCATGCTGTGATCACTCAGCCTGATGTCACAGTAAGAAGCAGCTACAGTAGGACTAGAGTGAGCTGTCATTTCAGACTGTCAGCACTTAAGTGGGAATAAAGCACCCAGGAACCTGCATGATGTGATCACTCAGCCTGATGTCACAGTAAGAAGCATCTACAGTAGGACTAGAGTGAGCTGTCATTTCAGACTGTCAGCACTTAAGTGGGAATAAAACACCCAGGACCCTGCATGCTGTGATCACTCAGCCTGATGTCACAGTAAGAAGCAGCTACAGTAGGACTAGAGTGAGCTGTCATTTCAGACTGTCAGCACTTAAGTGGGAATAATCACCCAGGACCCTGCATGCTGTGAACACTCAGCCTGATGTCACAGTAAGAAGCAGCTACAGTAGGACTAGAGTGAGCTGTCATTTCAGACTGTCAGCACTTAAGTGGGAATAAAGCATCCAGGACCCTGCATGCTGTGATCACTCAGCCTGATGTCACAGTAAGAAGCAGCTACAGTAGGACTAGAGTGAGCTGTCATTTCAGACTGTCAGCACTTAAGTGGGAATAAACACCCAGGACCCTGCATGCTGTGAACACTCAGCCTGATGTCACAGTAAGAAGCAGCTACAGTAGGACTAGAGTGAGCTGTCATTTCAGACTGTCAGCACTTAAGTGGGAATAAAGCATCCAGTACCCTGCATGCTGTGAACACTCAGCCTGATGTCACAGTAAGAAGCAGCTACAGTAGGACTAGAGTGAGCTGTCATTTCAGACTGTCAGCACTTAAGTGGGAATAAACACCCAGGACCCTGCATGCTGTAATCACTCAGCCTGATGTCACAGTAAGAAGCAGCTACAGTAGGACTAGAGTGAGCTGTCATTTCAGACTGTCAGCACTTAAGTGGAAATAAAGCACCCAGGACCCTGCATGCTGTGATCACTCAGCCTGATGTCACAGTAAGAAGCAGCTACAGTAGGACTAGAGTGAGTTGTCATTTCAGACTGTCAGCACGTAAGTGGGAATAAACATCCAGGACCCTGCATGCTGTGAACACTCAGCCTGATGTCACAGTAAGAAGCAGCTACAGTAGGACTAGAGTGAGCTGTCATTTCAGACTGTCAGCACTTAAGTGGGAATAAACACCCAGGCCCTGCATGCTGTAAACACTCAGCCTGATGTCACAGTAAGAAGCAGCTACAGTAGGACTAGAGTGAGCTGTCATTTCAGACTGTCAGCACTTAAGTGGGAATAAAGCATCCAGGACCCTGCATGCTGTGATCACTCAGCCTGATGTCACAGTAAGAAGCAGTTACAGTAGGACTACAGTGAGTTGTCATTTCAGACTGTCAGCACTTAAGTGGAAATAAAGCACCCAGGACCCTGCATGTTGTGAACACTCAGCCTGATGTCACAGTAAGAAGCAGCTACAGTAGGACTAGAGTGAGTTGTCATTTCAGACTGTCAGCACTTAAGTGGGAATAAAGCATCCAGTACCCTGCATGCTGTGAACACTCAGCCTGATGTCACAGTAAGAAGCAGCTACAGTAGGACTAGAGTGAGCTGTCATTTCAGACTGTTAGCACTTAAGTGGGAATAAACACCCAGGACCCTGCATGATGTGATCACTCAGCCTGATGTCACAGTAAGAAGCAGCTACAGTAGGACTAGAGTGAGCTGTCATTTCAGACTGTCAGCACTTAAGTGGAAATAAAGCACCCAGGACCCTGCATGCTGTGATCACTCAGCCTGATGTCACAGTAAGAAGCAGCTACAGTAGGACTAGAGTGAGTTGTCATTTCAGACTGTCAGCACTTAAGTGGGAATAAACATCCAGGACCCTGCATGCTGTGAACACTCAGCCTGATGTCACAGTAAGAAGCAGCTACAGTAGGACTAGAGTGAGCTGTCATTTCAGACTGTCAGCACTTAAGTGGGAATAAAGCATCCAGGACCCTGCATGCTGTGATCACTCAGCCTGATGTCACAGTAAGAAGCAGTTACAGTAGGACTACAGTGAGTTGTCATTTCAGACTGTCAGCACTTAAGTGGAAATAAAGCACCCAGGACCCTGCATGTTGTGAACACTCAGCCTGATGTCACAGTAAGAAGCAGCTACAGTAGGACTAGAGTGAGCTGTCATTTCAGACTGTCAGCACTTAAGTGGAAATAAAGCACCCAGGACCCTGCATGCTGTGAACACTCAGCCTGATGTCACAGTAAGAAGCAGCTACAGTAGGACTAGAGTGAGTTGTCATTTCAGACTGTCAGCACTTAAGTGGAAATAAAGCATCCAGGACCCTGCATGCTGTGATCACTCAGCCTGATGTCACAGTAAGAAGCAGCTACAGTAGGACTAGAGTGAGTTGTCATTTCAGACTGTCAGCACTTAAGTGGAAATAAAGCACACAGGACCCTGCATGCTGTGAACACTCAGCCTGATGCCACAGTAAGAAGCAGCTACAGTAGGACTAGAGTGAGCTGTCATTTCAGACTGTCAGAACTTAAGTGGGAATAAACACCCAGGACCCTGCATGCTGTGAACACTCAGCCTGATGTCACAGTAAGAAGCAGCGACAGTAGGACTAGAGTGAGCTGTCATTTCAGACTGTCAGCACTTAAGTGGGAATAAAGTATCCAGGACCCTGCATGCTGTGATCACTCAGCCTGATGTCACAGTAAGAAGCAGCTACAGTAGGACTAGAGTGAGCTGTCATTTCAGACTGTCAGCACTTAAGTGGGAATAAAGCATCCAGGACCCTGCATGCTGTGATCACTCAGCCTGATGTCACAGTAAGAAGCAGCTACAGTAGGACTAGAGTCAGCTGTCATTTCAGACTGTCAGCACTTAAGTGGGAATAAAGCATCCAGGACCCTGCATGCTGTGATCACTCAGCCTGATGTCACAGTAAGAAGCAGCTACAGTAGGACTAGAGTGAGCTGTCATTTCAGACTGTCAGCACTTAAGTGGGAATAAACACCCAGGACCCTGCATGCTGTGATCACTCAGCCTGATGTCACAGTAAGAAGCTGCTACAGTAGGACTAGAGTGAGTTGTCAATTCAGACTGTCAGCACTTAAGTGGGAATAAACACCCAGGACCCTGCATGCTGTGAACACTCAGCCTGATGTCACAGTAAGAAGCAGCTACAGTAGGACTAGAGTGAGCTGTCATTTCAGACTGTCAGCACTTAATTGGAAAAGCAAGCAGCAGAGAAAGCAGCCAAACCTTTTCTAGAACATTCTACAGGAGGATTCAGGTAGTTGAACAGTTACAGTTATCCCTCACACTAAACAGATATCTGAAACTTACTAAGGGCCCCAACGTGCACCGCCACAAGGGACTTTACTTAGCAGCGTATTTTGGGAAAAAGGGTACCCTGCAAAGTGTGGGACTGTTATGTTATTTATATGTTGTTCTATTTGCATTTAAATATATTCTGTGTTACTTTATTATCTGCTTCTGTTTATTATTGCATGTTGTGGGGAACTCATTGTCTCAGAGTTGTGGGTTCCCTGAGAATTGTTATCACTGAGTGGAGGCACTGTATGTTACATTAATCAAGATGTCCCAGACTCCCTACTCCAGCGGAGACTTAGGTCATTCCTGTGAAGCCACAGCGTCAAAGGTGACCGTCCAACCTGTATCATTCTCACCAAAGATAGATAAGGAAGGGGTTACATATATATCCGATATTTATAAGGTACAGAGCTATACAAAGGTTCAAGGGTACATTACATCTATTTCACAAGGGAATGGTACACTTGTGAAAGAGCATCACATACACTGAAATACATAAATTATAGGGACATGTTACCCAAATGTTAAATAACTTTAAATTAATGCAGGGTATCTATAAGAAGCTGGCAAGAAAATATCACATAAACATCTCTAGGCAAAAATGCGCTCCCAGATCACTTCTCTCAATTTGCTAGCTATTACAGAAGATTTTCACTTTTCTACTCTCTATATAAAAGATTCATCTGCCTCATATACTCTTGGTTCGAATGATACCAAGATTGCCTATACACATCGTCTGGGACCTGATCTCGCTTGTTGCAAACAGAGGTAGTGGCCTACTTATGTGCGCCCCCCCCCCCCCCCCGGCCCTGGAGGTTTAGCAGCTTTGGATCTGCCAGTATACTGCTTATTTGAAAATAAATATAGAATAATCCTTTACAGCCCTACATACCCTGCTAGAGAACCTTGAAGCTAAGATAGAGAGCAGATTCATTGATCTTATCACAGCCTTCCATAACATAAGAACATCCGTCACTGCCTAGAGAGAATAGGCCTGCTTATGGTGGGGAAGGAATACAAGACTCACTGAGTCTGCTTAAAACAGGTTGGATGGTGACACAGGAAGAACTATGAGATGAGATACCCTGGGCTACACAGCAGAGTCCCAAAGGCATCTGTGAGAAACAGCTGGAGTCTGGAAAGCATACGCGTAAAGAGCCGCGACTTGTGGTAGCTAGCCGATGTGATGCGGCTGGGGGGCATCTGGGAAATGGGGACCCTAACCATTAGGACAAAGACCTCAGTGGTGTGCCCTCTAAGCATGCCAGTCAGGTAACTCCATCAAGGGATGCAAAAACCGAGACTCTTAATGCCGCCATCTTCCTTATAAATGCGGGGCGGGCGAACATATGCGATGTTCGATCCGCCCCCTATTCGTCATCATTGAGTAAACTTTGACCCTGTATCTCACAGTCTGCAGACACATTCCAGCCAATCAGCAGCAGACACTCCCTCCCAGACCCTCCCAGCTCCTGGACAGCAGCCATTTAAGATTAATTTGGAAGCTGCTTTCTTAGTGAGAGGAGGGACAGTGTAGCTGCTGCTGATTTAATAGGGAAATTGATAGCTAGGCTAGTGTATTCAGTGTCCACTACAGTCCTGAAGGACTCATCTGATCTCTGCTGTAAGGACAGCACCCCAAAAAGCCCTTTTTAGGGCTGCTTTTTTCCCTGTGTAATCTAATTGCAGTTGCCTGCCTGCCAGCGTGTGTCAGGCTCACAGCGTATACTGTGCCTACTTGCCCAGTGCCACCACTCATATCTGGTGTAACAGTAGTGTAAATAATTTACAAAAAAATACTTGTTTGACTGTGAAACATCAGTCTGCTAGTGTAATCTAATTCAGTTGCCTGCCTGCTAGCATGTGTGCCAGGCCCACTTGCCTGGTGCCACCACTCATATCTGGTGTAACAGCCATCACTCATATCTGGTGTAACAGTAGTGTAAATAATACAAAAAAAAAAAAACTTTTTTGACTGTGAAACATCAGTCTGCTAGTGTAATCTAATTGCAGTTGCCTGCCTGCTAGCGTGTGTGCCAGGCCCACTTGCCCAGTGCCACCTCTCATATCTGGTGTAACAGTAGTGTAAATAATTTAAAAAAACAACTTTTTTGACTGTGAAACATCAGTCTGCTAGTGTAATCTAATTGCAGTTGCTTGCCTGCTAGCGTGTGTGCCAGGCCCACTTGCCCAGTGCCACCACTCATATCTGGTGTAACAGTAGTGTAAATAATTTAAAAAAAAAAAACTTTTTTGACTGTGAAACATCAGTCTGCTAGAGTAATCTAATTGCAGTTGCCTGCCTGCTAGCGTATGTGCCAGGCCCACTTGCTCAGTGCCACCACTCATATCTGGTGTAACAGTAGTGTAAATAATTAAAAAAAAAAAACTTTTTTGACTGTAAAACATCAGTCTGCTTGTGTAATCTAATTACAGTTGCCTGCCTGCCAGTGTGTGTGCCAGGCTCACAGCTTATACTGTGCCCACTTGCCCAGTGGCACCACTCATATCTTGTTTAATAGTAGTGTAAGTGTACATTTAAAAAAATAAAAACTTTTTGGACTGTCAGACATCGGTCTGCTTTTTTGTGTCAGGCTCACAGTGTATACTGTGCCCACTTGCCAAGTGCCACCACTAATATATTGTTTAATAGTAGTGTAAGTGTACATTTAAAAAAAAATGACAGGCAAAGGCAGGCCACCCCGCAGGTGCCGTCGTGGTCGTGGTGCTGTGATTCCCTTTGGCCATAGAATAATGCCCAGTGTTCAGAGGCCACGTATCATGCACTCGAAAAGTTCTGAGGAGGACATAGTTGACTTTTTAACACAGGACACCCAATCTTCTATAGCTTCCGCTCCGAACCTTGACGCACCATCCTCCTCCAGCTTATCTTCGGGCACCTCTCAAGTTACCACCACTCGCCCTCCTGCCGCCACCACCAACACTAGCACCACAGCCGCTTCACTTGATCTGTCAGAGGAGTTTTTTACACATCAGTTGGAAGAAATGAGTGATGCGCAACCATCATTGACAGAGGATGTAGATAACAGTGATATTTCTCAGTCAGGCAGCATTACAGACATGGACGTACAGTGTGATGATGATGATGTTGTACCCGCTGCTGCTTCCTTTGTTGATTTGTCAGATACATGTGAAGTGGTTGATGATGACGATGCATCTGTGGATGTCATGTGGGTGCCCGCTAGAAGAGAAGAAGAACAGGGGGCAAGTTCAGATGGGGAGACAGAGAGGAGGAGGAGGAGACGAGTTGTAAGCAGGGGGAGGTTGTCGCAAGGAGCTAGTGGCACAGTCAGACAGCATGCATAGGCACCCGGGGTCAGCCAGACAGCACGCCAATCAACGCATGCTGTTGCCACCACCAGAATGCCGTCATCGCAGAGCTCAGCAGTGTGGCATTTTTTTTGTGTGTCTGCCTCTGACAACAGTGATGCTATTTGCAACCTGTGCCAAAAGAAACTGAGTCGTGAGAAGTGCAACACCCACCTAGGTACAACTGCTTTGCAAAGGCACATGATCGCACATCACAAACGCCTATTGGATCAACACATGAGTAGAAGCAGCACACAAACTCAAAGCCGCCATCCTCCTCCTGGTCCAGCATCTTCAGCCACATCAACCACTGCTGTTCTCCTTGCCCCCTCTCAACCATCCGCCACTCCGTCTCTCTTCCGGAGCAGTTCCTGCTCATCTGCCCACAGTCTGTCAAGGACATGTTTAAGCGTAAGAAGCCAATGTCACAAAGTCACCCCCTTGCCCGGCGTCTGACAGCTGGCTTGTCTGAACTCTTAGCCCGCCAGCTTTTACCATACAAGCTGGTGGAGTTTGACGCGTTCAAAAAATTTGTAGCTATTGGGACACCGCAGTGGAAGGTACCTGGCCGAAATTTCTTTTCACAAAAGGCAATCCCCAACCTGTACTCGATTGTGCAAAAGGAAGTAATGGCATGTCTGGCACACAGTGTTGGGGCAAGGGTCCATATGACCACTGATAGCTGGTCTGCAAAGCATGGTCAGAGCAGTTATATCACCTACACTGAGCATTGGGTAAACCTGCTGACGTCTGCCAAGCATGGAATGCATGGCTCTGCAGAGGAGGAGTTGGTGACACTGCCATGACTTGCAGGCAGGTCTGCTGCCACCTCCTCTACTCCTCCTACTCCATCCTCTTCCATAACCTCCTCGGCTGAGTCCTCTTCTGCTGCTGCGTCTTGCTCCATATCAACGGCACCCCCCCAGCTCCGCAGGTACTATTCCACATCCCGGATGTGGCAGTGTCACGCCATCTTGGGGTTGACTTGCCTGAAAGCAGAGAGTCACACCGGACCAGCACTCCTGTCCGCCCTGAACGCACAGGTGGATCAGTGGCTGACTCCGCACCAACTGGAGATCGGCAAAGTGGTTTCTGACAACGGAAGTAATTTGGTGGCGACATTGAAATTGGGCAAGTTGACACATGTGCCATGCATGGCACATGTGTGTAATCTGATCGTACAACGCTTTGTGCATAAGTACCCAGGCTTAAAAGACATCCTGAAGCAGGCCAGGAAGGTGTGTGGCCATTTGAAGCATTCCTACACGGCCATGGCGCACTTTTCCGATATCCAGCGGCAAAATAACATGCCAGTGAGGCGCTTGATTTGCTACAGCCCAACATGTTGGAATTCAACACTCCTAATGTTCGACCGCCTGCTCCAACAAGAAAAAGCCGTTAATGAGTATTTGTATGACCGGGGTGCTACGACAGCCTCTGCGGAGCTGGGAATTTATTTGCCATGTTACTGGGCGCTCATGCGCAATGCCTGTAGGCTCATGCATCCTTTTGAGGAGGTGACAAACCTAGTCAGTCGCACTGAAGGCACCATCAGCGATATCATACCATTTGTTTTCTTCCTGGAGCGTGCCCTGCGAAGAGTGCTGGATCAAGCCATAGATGAGCGTGAAGAGGAAGAGTTGTGGTCATCATCACCACCAGAAACAGCCTTATCAGCATCGCTTGCTCGACCTGCGGCAACCCTGGAAGAGGATTGTGAGGAAGAGGAGTCAGAGGAGGAATGTGGCTTTGAGGAGGAGGAGGAAGACCAACCACAACAGGCATCCCAGGGTGCTCATTGTCACCTATCTGGTACCCGTGGTGTTGTACGTGGCTGGGGGGAAGAAGATACCTTCAGTGACATCACTGAGGACGAGAATGGGACATGAGTAGCTCGGCATCCAACCTTGTGCAAATGGAGTCTTTCATGCTGTCGTGCCTGTTGAGGGACCCTCGTATAAAAAAGCTGAAGGAGAACAACCTGTACTGGGTGTCCACGCTACTAGACCCCCGGTATAAGCATAAAATGCCAGAAATGTTACAGAATTGCAGCAAGTCGGAAAGGATGCAGCATTTCCAAAATAAATTAAAAAATATGCTTTACACAGCGTATAAGGGTGATGTCACAGCACAACGTGAATCTAACAGGGGAAGAGCTGAAAGTAATACTCCGACTCCCACGACCATGCCGGCAAGGACAGGACGCTTTATAGACGTGTTGTTGATGGAGGACATGCAGAGCGTTTTAACTCCTATGCATCGCCACAGCCCATCGGGGTCCACCCTCAGAGAATGACTCGACCGACAGGTAGCAGACTACCTCGCCTTAACTGCAGACCTCGACACTCTGAGGAGTGATGAACCCCTTGACTACTGGGTGTGCAGGCTTGAACTGTGGCCTGAGCTATCCCAATTTGCAATAGAACTTCTGGCTTGCTCCGCTTCAAGTGTCCTGTCAGAAAGGACCTTCAGTGCAGCAGGAGGTATTGTCACTGAGAAGAGAAGTCTCCTAGGTCAAAAAAGTCTAGATTACCTCACCTTTATTAAGATGAATGAGGGATGGATCCCGAAGGAACTGACATTGGGTGATACATTCGAGTAAAAAAGGCCTGATGAGATGAGCTGCCTTGGGCTAAAAATGGTCCACATGCTGCTGTATTTTATCTTCAAATGCCGGATGACTTGCGTGACTTATCCGCCACCAACTAGTGTTCAAGCCGCAATGTTTTAGGGCACTTTCTGCCTGGGAAACAAACATCAATTTTTCTGGTTGCTGCTACAGCAGCGGCTGCAACAATACCTAATTTTTCAGGCATGTGTACATGCCAAATTTTTCTGGCCTCTGGTGCTGCACTGTGGCTTCAAAAACAAAAAAAAAAAAAAAGACACTTAACAGGATTAAACTGATAGGAATAGTACTACTTAACACACCACTCCTATCTGGTGGCACATTAGATTGCACGCGCAGTGCCCCAAATTTGAAGTAGGAGGACCGACCAAGCATCTTTTTCCATCTCCCGGTTCCTAAAATCCATGCCATATACACATCCCATGATAGGGGACACCGCAGTGGAAGGTACCCAGCCAAAATTTCTTTGCATAAAAGGCAATCCCCAACCTGTACTCGATTGTGCAAAAGGAAGTAACCTTACCATGGGTCCCAGACCGCACGTCTTGTAATTCTCTGTCTGGGAAATTATCTATTTATCTATCAAATCTATCTATTTATCTATCTGTCTATCGTATCTATCAAATGTATATTGCATCTATTGATCTATCTAATCTATGTATCTATCTATCAAATCTATCTATCTCGTGGCCGGACTGTTTTGTGACAGCCACTTGTGTGTCTGACAAATGTCCGTCGGCCAAATGTCCGTTGGCTAAAAGTCCGGCCATGATTGCACGCGCAGTGCCCCAAATTTGAAGTAGGAGGACCAACCAAGCATCTTTTTCCATCTCCCGGTTCCTAAAATCCATGCCATATACACCTCCCTCGATAGGGGGAGTAACAGTTATTAAACTTATCAGAATAGTACTACTTAACACACCACTCATATCTGGTGGCACAGTAGATTGCACGCGCAGTGCCCCAAATTTGAAGTAGGAGGACCGACCAAGCATCTTTTTCCATCTCCCGGTTCCTAAAATCCATTCCATATACACCTCCCCCGATATTGGGAGTAACAGGTATTAAACTGATCAGAATAGTACTACTTAACACACCACTCATATCTGGTGGCACAGTAGATTGCACGTGCAGTGCCCCAAATTGGAAGTAGGAGGACCGACCAAGCATCTATTTCCATCTCCCGGTTCCTAAAATCCATGCCATATACACGTCCCCTGGTGCCGCAACTGCCTCTGGGAACCTTACCATGGGTCCCAGACCGCACGTCTTGTATTTCTCTGTCTGAGAAATTATATATCTAACAAATCTATCTATTTATCTATCAAATCTATCTAAATATCTATCAAATGTATATTGCATCTATTGATCTATCTAATCTATGTATCTATCTATCAAATCTATCTATCTCGTGGCCGGACTCTTTTGTGACAGCCACTTGTGTTTCGGACAAATGTCCGTCGGACAAATGTCTGTCAGCCAAATTTCCATCGGCTAAAAGTCCGGCCACGATTGCATGCGCAGTGCCCCAAATTTGAAGTAGGAGGACCGACCAAGCATCTTTTTCCATCTCCCGGTTCCTAAAATCCATGCCATATACACGTCCCCTGGCACCGCAACTGCCTCTGGGAACCTTACCATGGGTCTCAGACGGCATGTCTTGTAATTCTCTGTTTGGGAAATTATATATCTATCAAATCTATCTATTTATCTATCAAATCTATCTAACTATCTATTGTATCTATCAAATGTATATTGCATCTATTGATCTATCTAATCTATGTATCTATCTATCTATCTATCAAATCTATCTATCTCGTGGCCGGACTCTTTTGTGACAGCCACTTGTGTTTCGGCCAAATGTCCGTTGGCTAAATGTCCGTCGGCCAAATGTCCATCGGCTAAAAGTCCGGCCACGATTGCACGCGCAGTGCCCCAAATTTGAAGTAGGAGGACCGACCAAGCATCTTTTTCTGACTCCCGGTTCCTAAAATCCATGCCATATACACCTCACCCAATAGGGGGAGTAACAGGTATAAAACTGATCAGAATAGTACTACTTAACACACCACTCATATCTGGTGGCACAGTAGATTGCACGTGCAGTGCCCCAAATTTGAAGTAGTAGGACCGACCAAGCATCTTTTTCCATCTCCCGGTTGCTAAAATCCATTCCATATACATGTCCCCTGGCGCCGCAACTGCCTCTGGGAACCTTACCATGGGTCCCAGACCGCACGTCTTGTAATTCTCTGTCTGGGAAATTATATATCTATCAAATCTATCTAACTATCTATCGTATCTATCAAATGTATATTTCATCTATTGATCTATCTATCTAATCTATGTATCTATGTATCTATCAAATCTATCTCGTGGTTGTGCAAATGGACTGTTTGCGGTTGTTTGCGGTGCGTTAAACAGGGAGTTTGGTCTGTCACTGTGAAACGGGCGTAACCCTTACACTACCTGATCGATACAACATCATACCTGATGTTTTAAAGCACGTTATTCCAAACAATGTAGGAATGTTAGGTGATTTATGCCCTTTATGGATTAAAACCAGACTCTGCATCAACTATGTAATTTTCCGTGGGAGTTTTGCCATGGATCCCCCTCCGGCATGCCACAGTCCAGGTGTTAGTCCCCTTGAAACAACTTTTCCATCACTATTGTGGCCAGAAAGAGTCCCTGTGGGTTTTAAAATTCGCCTGCCTATTGAAGTCAATGGCGGTTCGCCCGTTCGTGAACATTTGCGGAAGTTCGAGTCCGCCGTTCTCGAACGGAAAATTTTCAGTTTACGACATCACTACTCGTAACCAACCTTCTCTCAACTAGCGCAATGAGACACGGGTCCCTGCACAAGCCCTTACCTACAACTTCAGATGGTCCCACAACAATAAAAACAGGGATTGGATAATAATTGGGACTAGTACACTCCGGTGTGTGCTTATTCAGCTAGACCACTATTGGACTCACATGCTTTCTTACGGCTAGATTTAGAGTTTTGTCGGTAACGACCCGCGTAGCTAACGCTGGCTTTTTTCTGGCCGCACCTTTTAAATAACTCTGGTATTGAGAGTTGCTTACGGACGCGGCCAGCTTCAAAAACGTGCTCGTGCACGATTCCCCCATAGGAAACAATGGGGCTGTTTGAGCTGAAAAAACCTAACGCAGCCCCATTGTTTGCTATGGGGAAACACTTCCTAAGTCTGCACCTAACACTCTAACATGTACCCCGAGTCTAAAGATCCCTAACCTTACACTTATTAACCCCTATTCTGCCGCCCCCGCTATCGCTGACCCTTGCATATTATTATTAACCCCTAATCTGCCGCTCCGTAAACTGCCGCTACTTACATTATCCCTATGTACCCCTAATCTGCTGCCCCTAACACAGCCGACCCCTATATTATATGTATTAACCCCTAATCTGCCCCCCACAACGTCGCCTCCACCTGCCTACACTTATTAACCCCTAATCTGCCGAGCGGACCGCACCGCTATTATAATAAAGTTATTAACCCCTAATCCGCCTCACTAACCCTATAATAAATAGTATTAACCCCTAATCTGCCCTCCCTAACATCGCCGACACCTAACTTCAAACATTAACCCCTAATCTGCGGACTGGAGCTCACCGCTATTCTAATAAATATATTAACCCCTAAAGCTAAGTCTAACCCTAACACTAACACCCCCCTAACTTAAATATAATTTAAATCTAACGAAATGAATTAACTCTTATTAAATAAATTATTCCTATTTAAAGCTAAATACTTACCTGTAAAATAAATCCTAATATAGCTACAATATAAATTATAATTATATTATAGCTATTTTAGGATTTATATTTATTTTACAGGTAACTTTGTATTTATTTTAACCAGGTACAATAGCTATTAAATAGTTAAGAACTATTTAATAGCTAAAATAGTTAAAATAATTACAAAATTACCTGTAAAATAAATCCTAACCTAAGTTACAATTAAACCTAACACTACACTATCAATAAATTAATTAAATAAAATACCTACAATTACCTACAATTAAACCTAACACTACACTATCAATAAATTAATTAAATAAAATACCTACAATTACCTACAATTAAACCTAACACTACACTATCAATAAATTAATTAAATACAATATCTACAAATAAATACAATGAAATAAACTAACTAAAGTACAAAAAATAAAAAAGAGCTAAGTTACAAAAAATAAAAAAATATTTACAAACATCTTTTTGAACTTATGCCCCTAGGTGTTGATTCCCCAATTGATAGGTTTTTACTTTTTATTTCACCCGTTGCGGCGGGGGGGGGCGGGGGGGGGCGGGAGTGCGCGCGCATGCCAAATATACCGGCAAGAAAATAAAGATTGATGTAGATGCAGGGGCATCTCTGTTTTTTAGTAAGGGATCTGGGAGGGGGAGGGATGTAGGTTATTTAGGGGGGCCAGCTACACTACAGAAAACAAATATTTTATATTAAAAAAGTAAGTAAAAAATATTTTGGGGAGCAAATTGGGTACTGGCAGACAGCTGCCTGTACCCAAGATGGCGGCAAATAGATAGAGGGGGAGGGTTAGAAAGATGTATGGGGGGATCAGGGAGGTTGTGGGGTAAGGAGGAATCCATCACTGCAGACTGTATGACAAAAAATAAAAAAAAATAAAAAAAAATATTTTTATTTCAGTACTGGCAGACTTTCTGCCAGTACTTAATATGGCGGTGACAATTGTGAGGTGGGGAGGGAAGAGAGCTGTTTGAGGGGGGGTCAGGGGGGGATCAGGGGGTGGGATGTGTCAGGTGGGAGGCTGATCTCTACACTAAAGCTCAAAATTAACCCCACAAGCTACCTAATTAACCCCTTAACTGCTGGGCATATTACAAGTGTGGTGCGCAGCGGTATTTAACGGCCTTATTATTACCAAAAAGCAACACCAAAGCCATATATGTCTGCTATTTCTGAACAAAGGGGATCCCAGAGAAGCATTTACAACCATTTGTGCCATAATTGCACAAGCTGCTTGTAAATAATTTCAGTGAGAAACCTAAAATTTTGAAAAATGTAAGTATGTAAGTTTTTTTTTTTAATTTGATCGTATATGGCGGTTAAATGGTGGCATGAAATATACCAAAATGGGCCTAGATCAATAATTTGGGTTGTCTACTACACTACACTAAAGCTAAAATTAAACCTAAAAGCTCCCTACAAGCTCCCTAATTAACCCCTTCACTGCTGGGCATAATACACGTGTGGTGTGTAGCGGCATTTAGCGGCCTTCTAATTACCAAAAAGCAACGCCAAATCCATATAGGTCTGCTATTTCTGAACAAAGGGGATCCCAGAGAAGCATTTACAACCATGTATGCTATAATTGCATAAGTTTTTTGTAAATAAATTCAGCGAGAAACCTAAAGTTTGTGAAAAAAATTGTGAAAAAGTCAACAATTTTTTTTATTTGATCGCATTTGGCGGTGAAATGGTGGCATGAAATATACCAAAATGGGCCTAGATAAATGCTTTGGGATGTCTTCTAAAACAAAATATATACATGTCAATGGATATTCAGAGATTCCTGAAAGATATCAGTGTCCCAATGTAACTAGCGCTAATTTTGAAAAAAAGTGGTTTGGAAATAGCAAAGTGCTACTTGTATTTATGGCCCTATAACTTGCAAAAAAAGCAAAGAACATGTAAACATTGGGTATTTCTAAACTCAGGACAAAATTTAGAAACTATTTAGAATGGGTGTATTTTGGTGGTTGTAGATGTGTAACAGATTTTGGGGGTAAAAGTTAGAAAAAGTGTGTTTTTTTTCAATTTTTTTCCTCATATTTTATATTTTTTTATAGTAAATTATAAGATATGATGAAAATAATGGTATCTTTAGAAAGTCCATTTAATGGCGAGAAAAACGGTATATAATATGTGTGGGTACAGTAAATGAGTAAGAGGAAAATTACAGCTAAACGCAAACACTGCAGAAATGTAAAAATAGCCATTGTCATTAAGGGTAAGAAAATTGAAAAATGGTCCGGTCATTAAGGGGTTAAACTAATTACACCTACTCTAAGCCCCCTAATAAAATAACAAAGACCCCCAAAATAAAAAAATGCCCTACCCTATTCTAAATTACTAAAGTTCAAAGCTCTTTTAACTTACCAGCCCTGAACAGGGCCCTTTGCGGGGCATGCCCCAAATAATTCAGCTCTTTTGCCTGTAAAAAAAAACATACAATACCCCCCCCCAACATTACAATCCACCACCCACATACCCCTAATCTAACCCAAACCCCCCTTAAAAAACCTAACACTAAGCCCCTCAAGATCTTCCTACCTTGTCTTCACCATGCCAGGTATCACCGATCGTTCCAGGCTCCGAAATCTTCATCTAAGCCCAAGCGGGGGCTAGACATCCATCATCCGACGGCTGAAGAAGTCCAGAA
The DNA here is from genome assembly GCF_027579735.1 of Bombina bombina. Classification (NCBI taxonomy): domain Eukaryota; kingdom Metazoa; phylum Chordata; class Amphibia; order Anura; family Bombinatoridae; genus Bombina; species Bombina bombina. The sequence goes on along the minus strand of NC_069506.1, from coordinate 350,617,170 downwards.
GAGGCTCCAAAGTCTTCATCCTATCCGGGAAGAAGAGTAAATCCGGACCGGCAACCTTCTTCTTCCAAGCGGCATCTTCTATCTTCATCCGATGAGGACCGGCTCCATCTTGAAGACCTCCACCGCGGACCCATCTTCTTCTTCCGACGACTTCCCGACGAATGACGGTTCCTTTAAGGGACATCATCCAAGATGGCGTCCCTTGAATTCCGATTGGCTGATAGGATTCTATCAGCCAATCGGAATTAAGGTAGGAAAATTCTGATTGGCTGATGGAATCAGCCAATCAGAATCAAGTTCAATCCGATTGGCTGATTCAATCAGCCAATCAGATTGAGCTCGCATTCTATTGGCTGTTCCGATCAGTCAAGTGTAAGTGTAGGCAGGTGGAGGCGACGTTGAGGGGGGCAGATTAGGGGTTAATAAATATAATATAGGGGTCGGCGGTGTTAGGGGCAGCAGATTAGGGGTACATAGCTATAATGTAGGTGGCGGCTCTTTGCGGTCGGCAGATTAGGGGTTAATTATTGTAGGTAGCTGGCGGCGACGTTGTGGGGGGCAGGTTAGGGGTTAATAAATATAATATAGTTGTCGGCGGTGTTAGGGGCAGCAGATTAGGGGTACATAAGTATAACGTAGGTGGCGGTCGGCAGATTAGGGGTTAAAAAATTTTAATCGAGTGGCGGCGATGTGGGGGGACCTCGGTTTAGGGGTACATAGGTAGTTTATGGGTGTTAGTGTACTTTAGAGCACAGTAGTTAAGAGCTTTATAAACCGGCGTTAGCCCAGAAAGCTCTTAACTACTGACTTTTTTCTGCGGCTGGAGTTTTGTCGTTAGAATTCTAACGCTCACTTCAGACACGACTCTAAATACCGGAGTTAGAAAGATCCCATTGAAAAGATAGGATACGCAATTGATGTAAGGGGATCTGCGGTATGGAAAAGTCGCGGCTGAAAAGTGAGCGTTAGACCCTTTCCTGACTGACTCCAAATACCGGCGGTAGCCTAAAACCAGCGTTAGGAGCCTCTAACGCTGGTTTTCACGGCTACCGCCAAACTCTAAATCTAGGCCTAAGGAAGCTATGGTTAGCTGCAACTTTATCCTGCGCTTGTAGTATACTATATATCCTTCAGTATATATACATAGGATCCGACTGTTTGAAGGCCGCCAGTCTGAAGTCTGTCTTAATCCTATTGTACCTTTCTCTGAATGTCCTATTGCAGTTGCGTGTAAACCCTTGTCCCCAATACTATAACATAACACAGTGGTTTAGTCACTTCTTTATATCTACTATATTTGTTATACACTTTTAGTTCTCTCTGGATTACAAATTAGATATCATTTTTTTAGTGGTCTGCAGGCTACCATTAGATAATATTAACCCCTTCCTTTAGACAACAAACACTCTACTTTGGTATGATGTTGTGTAACTGTCATATTTGCCCACTACCCCTTATACTTTTTATTCAAATCCCCTTGCAATCCTGTAGTTTAAGCCTTTACATATATACACAGGTGTGACTCCCACGTTATGCATTAGATACGTCATACTCCCTTTTTAATTAACTATGATCTTCTTATATTTAACTATCCTCAATTTTACATATGTATGAGCGGCTAACATAGCCAACATTGCTTCTTATAACACTACTTATTGGTCCTCAGGCTTGATCTTTTAAAGGAATAGTCTAGTAAAAATTAAACTTTAATGATTCCGATATATATCAGGATATTTTAAGCAACTTTCTAGTTTACTACTATTATAATTTTTTCTTTGTTCCCTTGGTATCTTTAGTTGAAAAGCAAGAATGTATGCATAGGAGACGGCTTATTTTTGGTTCAGAATATGGGTAGAGCTTTCTGTTTGGTGTCTAAATGCAGCCACTAATCAGCAAGCGCTACCCAGGTGCTGAACCGAAAATGGTCCGGCTACAAAACTTACATTCAAATAAAGATAACAAGAGAACAAAGAAAATGTGTTAACAGAAGTAAATTAGAAAGTTTCTAAAAAATGCATTCTCTATCTGAATCATGAAAGTTTAATTTTGACTAGACTATCCCTTTAACCCCATTTTTAGTTACAGTGTGATCACATCAGCCAACATATTTGGTGGCCCCTAAACTAGATACCCTATTGGCCAGATATACGTTTTTTCATCAGATGGGGCAGTATAATACTAACTCATTGACCGTTAGAGGACAGAATGGGATATTCTCATAGCACCTAATTTAGGTATATCAGAGGGTTATAATATATAGTACATAGTACTCTTTCCTCCATAGCTACATAACTAGAAACTATTTAAAGCAAGATTTCATAGATGTGTATGTGTGTGTGTGTGTATGTGTGTGTCTGTATGTGTGTGTATGTGTGTATGTGTGTGTCTGTATGTGTGTGTATCTGTATGTGTGTGTGTATGTGTGTGTGTGTCTGTATGTATGTGTCTGTATGTGTGTGTATATGTGTGTATTTGTGTGTATCTGTATGTGTGTGTCTACCTGTTATTTTGTACCGTCACAAAAATGCTGTATAGAAGACTATTCTTCATATCAGCCTGTATATAACATATGTGTACTATTACTGTAAATAGACATATGATGTTTATTGTCTTCTGCTAAAATCTCAATAAAAGACTATTTTATAAAACAAAACTTCTTCAGCTCACAAAAGTGCTGTATGATCAGTTATCTGTCAGCTACTCAGCTCTCTGTTGTGTTTATGCATGTGTATGTCTCTGTATGTGTGTTTATGCATGTGCATTTTTCTGTATGTGTGTATGTATGTATCTGTATGTGTGTGTATGTATCTGTATGTGTGTGTATGTATCTGTATGTGTGTGTATATGTATCTGTATGTATGTGTGTATGTATCTGTATGTGTGTGTGTATATGTCTCTGTATGTGTGTTTATGCATGTGTATGTCTCTGTATGTATGTGTGTGTGTATGTATCTGTATGTCTCTGTATGTGTGTGTGTGTATGTATCTGTATATGTGTGTGTATGTATCTGTATGTCTCTGTATGTGTGTGTATGTATATGTATCTGTATGTCTCTGTATGTGTGTGTATGTGTATGTATCTGTATGTCTCTGTATGTGTGTGTGTATGTGTATGTATGTGTATGTATATGTATGTGTGTGTATGTATCTGTATGTGTGTGTGTATGTATCTGTATGTGTATCTGTATGTGTGTGTGTGTATCTGTATGTGTGTGTATGTATCTTTATGTGTGTTTATGCATGTGTATGTCTCTGTATGTGTGTGTATGTATCTGTATGTGTGTGTGTATGTATCTGTATGTGTGTGTATGTATCTGTATGTGTGTGTATGTATCTGTATGTGTGTGTATCTGTATGTGTGTGTGTATGTATCTGTATGTGTGTGTGTATCTGTATGTGTGTGTGTATGTCTCTGTATGTGTGTGTATGTATCTGTATGTGTGTGTATGTATCTGTCTGTATGTATGTTTCTATGTCTGTGCATGTATCTGTATGTGTGTGTGTATATGTCTTGGAATGTGTGTATGTTTATATATGTCTGTATGTGTGTGTGTTTATGTATCTGTCTGTGTATGCATGTATCTGTGTGTGTGTGTGTGTGTGTGTGTGTGTATGTGTTACAGTATCAACAGGATACCAAGGGTTAATACCAGATGAACGATGTCCTGAATATGGGATCAGCAACTCACAACCCAGCTAATTCCCCCCTCAAACATGAGACCAGGCTCCACATTGAAGGTTAAAACAGAATTCCTTTATTGAGGGCTATATGCCCAGTATTTATGCAGGTCTGACCCCAGATGGGGGGTTGAAAGAATATTGTACATTAGATAGAGGGAAAATGCCCTTTGACATGATACAATAGAATTACATTACTTAAGCAGATAAACAATTTAGTCTTTCTTATCACTTGGGCGTCTGCTCTCTGGATGTGATTAAACAATGTGAATGTTTATCACTAAACTTAATTACAGTACACAATAGCTGAGGCTAGCAACCTTGTCTTTAGAAAATAGCTTCTTAAAGCTGAACAAAGTTAACTCTTTCAGTACTGACAGAAGGGTCTGTCACATAGCTCCCTCCTAGTGGAACACTCCGGCAGACCCGGCTTGACCCTTTGGCGGGTCAACCTGGGGATGACCGGACTAGGAGGTGGTAGGCATGTCAGTTTGCCGGGACAATCCATCTGTATTCCCGTTATGAGAGAGAATTCCTGCCCGTATAAATAAGGGTTCAACTTCTTCAGTGCCCAGACTAGGGCTAAACAGTCCTTCAAAATCTCATCGGCTTCTTTACGTGGTTTTTGTACCTGCTCTTTATAGGTATCCACAAGCCCTTCATGCTGACGTAGGTTGCCCTTGAGCTGCTGCACCTCACTATGAGCCAGCGTCAGCTTCTCCTCCAGTGTTGCTAAGTTTATCTTTAATGTTTCATGTTCCACTCTCAAGCTGGTGTTTTCTGCAGTCTGTCGGTGCAGCTTGTCTAGCAGAGATTCACGTTCTAAATGCGCTTTTTTCCTCTGCGCTCCTCTTCTCTCCCGTTAGCACTGTTACGTGATTGTTTATCGTGACCATTTCATCCTCTACTTGGCTCTTCTCCTTCATCAGCGCATTGTAACGGGACTCCCACGTATCAATAGCGGATAGGGATTTACTGAGCTCAGCATCCTGGGGCTCAGCAGCAGGTGGGTGAGTCTCTGCGGCACGGATCTGGGCACGGGTAGGCACAGGGTTAACATCGGTGGGACCCATGGGAGCGTAGGCAGAAATAAGGGGGGCCAAGTTATTTCCAAGGAGAACATCAGCAGGTAAGTCCTTCTTGACCCCCACATTCACAGGTCTAGCACCCCTTCCCCAATCCAAATGTACCCTGGCAACAGGTAGGTGGAACACAGTGCCCCCTGCTACCCTCACAGCCACAGTGTCTCCAGTGTGCTGTTTCTCAGACACCAAGTTCTTTTGAAGCAAGGTCATGGTAGCACCAGTATCCCGTAGACCACTGACCTCCTTCCCATTCACTTTAACCAGTTGCCGGTTATTCCGGTGGGCAGCTTGCACGGGGTCTGCTTCATGTAGGATGCCCCAGCATTCTTGCTCTTCTACGTAGTGGGCCGCAGGCTGAGGGTTACGTGGGATTCCGCCGGCGGGTCTTCTCAAGGACTGTGCTTGGTTCACTGCGTTTAGGGGACACTCTGGTCTTGTGTGCCCTAGTTGCTTACATCCAAAGCACCGAATAGGTTGTGAGTAGCTCCGCGAATTGAACCGGACTCTCTGAGGGTAGTTCGTGGCCGAAGGCCGTGTGGTATAGCGGTGCGCCGGGGGTTGGTAACTGGCAGCTGCTGGGGTGACTGGGGGTCTGTACCCCACTCTAGCAGGGGGCTTAGTGGTAGCAGTGTCCAGTTTGCGGGCATCCATATACTCATCTGCCAGGCGAGCAGCTTCATGCAGGGTGGAGGGTTTATGGTCCCGAACCCACTCTCGAACTCCTGCTGATAACTTGTCAAAGCAATGTTCCAACAGGAATAGCTGCAGCACCTCTTCCCCAGATACGGCATGGCACCCCGCCATCCAGTAAGATGCTGTGAGGTGCACCTTACATGCCCACTCAACGTAGGAATCACCAGCTAATTTAACAGTGTCTCTGAACCGCCTCCGGTATGCCTCCGGTGTAACCGCATACCTGGAGAGCAGAGACTCTTTTACAGTATTATAATCCCCGACTTCCTCATCTGGAATGGCCCGAAAAGCCTCACTGGCCCGGCCGGATAATTTTCTGGATAATATCGTGACCCAGTCCTCTGCGGGTACCTTGTGTAGTGCACATTGCCTCTCAAAATCCGCAAGGTACCCATCAATCTCTCCTTCTGTTTCCAGGAAGTTTTTAAAAGCTGCAAAATTTACTTTTCCCTTTTCCACTGGGGTTGCTGTGACTTGGGCTGCTGCAGCGCCGCTTTGGCGAAGTAGGTTGGCCTCCACAGCTGCTATGACCCGGTCGATAATTTCCGCAGATGGGTTGGGGCCATAATGTGCCAGTCTTATTTTAACCGCCCAATCAAAGCTTGCTTCTTCGGGGGTTCTGTCTGATATGCTGGGCCCATTGGTTCCTTCGGTCCCTGGTACTCCTTCCATCTTAGTCAGTATTGTAATAATCCCCCTCTTCCTGAGGTTACTGGCTTGTGTAGTTGCTCTTCTGGGCGATAAGGATCCTCCCATCGCTTGCCACCAATTGTTACGGTATCAACAGGATACCAAGGGTTAATACCAGATGAACGATGTCCTGAATATGGGAACAGCAACTCACAACCCAGCTAATTCCCCCCTCAAACATGAGACCAGGCTCCACATTGAAGGTTAAAACAGAATGCCTTTATTGAGGGCTATATGCCCAGTATTTATGCAGGTCTGACCCCAGATGGGGGGTTGAAAGAATATTGTACATTAGATAGAGGGAAAATGCCCTTTGACATGATACAATAGAATTACATTACTTAAGCAGATAAACAATTTAGTCTTTCTTATCACTTGGGCGTCTGCTCTCTGGATGTGATTAAACAATGTGAATGTTTATCACTAAACTTAATTACAGTACACAATAGCTGAGGCTAGCAACCTTGTCTTTAAAAAATAGCTTCTTAAAGCTGAACAAAGTTAACTCTTTCAGTACTGACAGAAGGGTCTGTCACAGTATGTATCTATCTGTATGCGTGTGTGTATGTATCTGTATGTGTGTATGTGTCTGTATGTGTGTTTCTATGTCTGTGCATGTATCTGTATGTGTGTGTGTGTCTGTATGTGTGTGTGTGTATGTGTCTGTCTGTATGTATGTGTGTCTGTGTGTATGTGTCTGTCTGTGTGTGTGTGTGTATGTGTCTGTCTGTATGTGTGTGTGTATGTGTCTGTCTGTATGTGTGTCTGTGTGTATGTATCTGTATGTGTCTGTATGTGTGTTTTTATGTGTGTGCATGTATCTGTATTAGTGTGTGCATGTGTGTATGTATCTGCATGTGTGTATGTGTCTGTCTGTGTGTGTGTGTGTGTGTGTATGTATATGTATGTGTGTATGTATCTGTGTGTGTGTATGTATCTGTGTGTATGTATGTATCTGTATGTGTGTGTGTATGTGTCAGTATGTGTGTGTGTATGTATCTGCATGTGTGTATGTGTCTGTCTGTCTGTCTGTATGTATGTGTGTCTGTGTGTATGTATCTGTATGTATCTGTATGTGTGTTTTTATGTGTGTGCATGTATCTGCATTTATGTGTGCATGTATCTGTATCTGTATATGTATCTGCATGTGTGTATGTGTCTGTCTGTATGTGTGTGTATGTATATGAATGTGTGTATGTATCTGTGTGTGTGAGTGTATCTGTGTGTGCATGTATCTGTATGTGTGTGTGTGTGTCTGTATGTGTGTGTATGTATCTGCATGTGTGTATGTATGTATATGTGTGTGTGTATGTGTCTGTGTGTTTGTATCTTTATGTGTGTGTATGTGTCTGTATGTGTGTGTGTATGTATCTGCATGTGTGTATCTGTCTGTATGTGTGTGTGTATGTATCTGCATGTGTGTATCTGTCTGTATGTGTGTGTGCATGTATCTGTATGTGTGTGTATGTGTGTGTATGTGTGTGTGTGTATAAATGTGTGTATGTATATGTGTGTGTATGTATCTGTGTGTGTCTATATGTGTGTGTGCATGTATCTGTATATGTGTGTGTGTGTGAGAATGTATCTGTATATATGTATGTGTCTGTCTGTATGTGTGTGTGCATGTATCTGTATGTGTGGGTGTATGTGTCTGTATGTGTGTGTATCTGTATGTGTGTGTCTGTGTGTGTCTGTATGTGTTTGTGTGTGTGTATGTATCTACATATGTGTATGTGTCTGTCTGTATGTGTGTCTGTATGTGTATGTGTCTGTGTGTGTGTGTGTGTGTGTGTGTATGTATCTGCATATGTGTATGTGTCTGTCTGTATGTGTGTGTGGGAGGGGGGGGGGGTGTAGGTGTCTGTCTGTATGTGTGTGTGTGTGTGTGTGTGTGTGTGTATGTATCTGGATTTCTGTATGTATTTGTATGTGTAAATGGGAAAGAAGTCACCAGCGCTAGATCTAGGATATTAGTTATATAAAAGGAAATAACTCCTAATATGTATAGCAAGCTAATAAATGGATGTATAATGGTAGTCCTATGAAGGTGTAAAGGGACTAAAAGGAAATAGCGTTGTGACAGACCTCTCTGTCAGTACTTGAAGGGTTAACTCTGTTCAGTTTTGAGAAACTATTTTCTGAGACAGGTTTCCTAGCATATTGTGTACTGTAATTAAGTTTATGTGATAAGCATTCACTGCTAGGTGATAAGAAGGACTCAATTGTCTTCTTGTGTTTAAATTGTTTATCTGCTTAAGTAATGTAATTCTATTGTATCATGAAAAAGAGCGTCTTCCCTCTATCTAATGTACAATACTGCCAACCCCCATCTGGTCTCAAATCTGCATAAATACTGGGCATATAGCCCTCAATAAAGTACATTCTGTTTTTACCTTCAATGTGGAGCCTGATCTAATGTTTGAGGGGGGAATTAGCTGGGTTGTGAGTTGCTGATCCCATATTCAGGACATCTTTCATCTGGTATTAACCCTTGATAGCCGGGTTATACCATAACAATTGGTGGCAAGCGATGGGATGATCCTCATCGCCCAGAAGAGCAACTACACAAGCCAGTATCCTCAGGAAGAGGGGGATTATTACAATACTGACCAAGATGGAAAGAGTACCAGGGACCGTAGGAACCAATGAGCCCAGCATATCAGACAGAACCCCCGAAGAAGCAAGCTTTGACTGGGCGGTCAAAATAAGACTGGCACATTATGGCCCCAACCCATCTGCGGAAATTATCGACCGGGTCATAGCTGCTGTGGAGGCCAACCTACTTCGCCAAAGCGGCGCTGCAGCAGCCCAAGTCACAGCCACCCCAGTGGAAAAGAGAAAAGTACATTTTGCAGCTTTTAAAAACTTCCTGGAAACAGGAGAGATTGATGGGTACCTTGCGGATTTTGAGAGGCAATGTGCACTACACAAGGAACCCGCAGAGGACTGGGTCACGATATTATCTGGAAAATTATCCGGCCGGGCCAGTGGGGCTTTTCGGGCCATTCCAGATGAGGAAGTCGGGGATTATAATGCTCTAAAAGAGGCTCTGCTCTCCAGGTATGCAGTTACACCGGAGGCATACAGGAGGCGGTTCAGAGACACTGTTAAATTAGCTGGTGATTCCTACGTTGAGTGGGCATGTAAGGTGCACCGCACAGCAGCTCACTCGATAGCGGGGTGCCAAGCCGTATCTGGGGAAGAGGTGCTGCAGCTATTCCTGTTGGAACATTGCTTCGACAAGTTACCCGCAGGAGTTCGAGAGTGGGTTCAGGACCGTAAACCCTCCACCCTGCATGAAGCAGCTCGCTTGGCAGATGAGTATATGGATGCCCGCAAAATGGACACTGCTACCACTAAGCCCCCTGCCAGAGTGGAGTACCGACCCACAGTCACCCCAGCAGCTACCAGTTACCAACCCCCGGCGCACCGCTCTACCACACGGCCTCCAGCCACAAACTATCCTCAGAGAGCCCGGTTCAATTCACGGGGCTACTCACAACCTATGCGGTGCTTTGGATGAAAGCAACTTGGGCACAAAAGACCAGAGTGCCCCCTAAACGCAGCAAACCAAGCACAGTCCTGGAGAAGACCCGCCAGCGGAATCCCACGTAAACCTCAGCCTGCGGCCCACTACGTAGAAGAGCAAGAATGCTGGGGCATCCTACATGAAGCAGACCCCGTGCAAGCTGCCCACCGGAATAACCGGCAACTGGTTAAAGTGAATGGGAAGGAGGTCAGTGGTCTACGGGATACTGGTGCTACCATGACCTTGCTTCAAAAGAACTTGGTGTCTGAGAAACAGCACACTGGAGACACTGTGGCTGTGAGAGTAGCAGGGGGCACTGTGTTCCGTCTACCTGTTGCCCAGGTACATTTGGATTGGGGAGGGGGCGCTAGACCTGTGAATGTGGGGGTCATGAAGGACTTACCTGCTGATGTTCTCCTTGGAAATAACTTGGCCCCCCTTGTTTCTGCCTACGCTCCCATGGGTCCCACCGATGTTAACCATGTGACTACCCGTGCCCAGATCCGTGTGGCAGAGACTGACCCACCTGCTGCTGAGCCCCAGGACGCTGAGCTCAATAAATCTCTATCCTCTATTGATACGTGGAAGTCCCGTTACAATGCGCTGATGAAGGAGAAGAGTCAAGTAGAGGATGAAATGGTCACGTTAAACAAACACGTAACAGTGCTAGCGGGAGAGAAGAGGAGCGCAGAGGAAAAAGCGCATTTAGAACGTGAATCTCTGCTAGACAAGCTGCACCGACAGACTGCAGAAAACACCAGCTTGAGAGTGGAACATGAAACATTAAAGACAAACTTAGCAACACTGGAGTAGAAGCTGACGCTGGCTCATAGTGAGGTGCAGCAACTCAAGGGCACCCTATGTCAGTATGAAGGGATTGTGGATACCTATAAAGAGCAGGTACACAAAACTCATAAAGAAGCTGATGAGATTTTGAAGGACTGTTTAGCCCTGGTCTGGGCACTGAAGAAGTTGAACCCTTATTTATACGGACAGGAATTCTCTCTCATAACGGGAATGGAGATGGATTGTCCCGGCAAACTGACATGCCTACCACCTCCTAGTCTGGTCATCCCCAAGTTGACCCGCCAAAGGGTCAAGCCGGGTCTGCCGGAGTGTCCCACCAGGAGGGAGCCATGTGACAGACCCCTCTGTCAGTACTGGAAGGGTTAACTCTGTTCAGTTTTGAGAAACTATTTTCTGAGACAGGTTTCCTAGCATATTGTGTACTGTAATTAAGTTTATGTGATAAGCATTCACTGCTAGGTGATAATAAGGACTCAATTGTCTTCTTGTGTTTAAATTGTTTATCTGCTTAAGTAATGTAATTCTATTGTATCATGAAAAAGGGCGTCTTCCCTCTATCTAATGTACAATACTGCCAACCCCCCATCTGGTCTCAAACCTGCATAAAAACTGGGCATATAGCCCTCAATAAAGTGCATTCTGTTTTTACCTTCAATGTGGAGCCTGGTCTCATGTTTGAGGGGGGAATTAGCTGGGTTGTGAGTTGCTGATCCCATATTCAGGACATCTTTCATCTGGTATTAACCCTTGATAGCTGGGTTATACCATAACAAGCGTGCTGCCTCTGTATTGAAACAGAGTACCCCTGACTCTGTGAAAGTATGTATAGAAAGAGAACAATTCAATATTGAGAAGGAGGCGCTCAGCTATAAGGTAGTACACTTAATGTATTATATACTTGTATAGGTATAGGTGTAAGTCCACAAATAATATAAAGTGGTATCCTGGTAGAAGTCTTCACAAAAGAATCAGTCAAGTAAGAAATTACTGCTTACCAGCTGTTACCTCAATCATATGAGGTAAGTTGTTGGCCCAATTAGAGATGGTACAGTGTATTTTTATCCCCGTCTCTGTCCTAGTGGTCCGTAAAGGCTTTGTTGAAAAAGGGTGGTCCCCTTTCAGGTTTTCTTGAGCTTGTGCGAATGAAGATCCTGGACTCTCTTTGGTGAAAAAGAAGAAGACTGTAATTTGTCTGTGTATATCTCTTTTCAATGGTAGTAGGAATACTTGTTCCCTTCTGGATGATCCTTGGGATGGTATGCCCTCAGATGGTGAGAATCTCCGTCTCCTATGAGACACTGATGTATTTACTGATGAAAAAAGCCCATTTTGTATTTGTATGTGTGTGTAGGTATCTGTGTGTGTATGTGTCTGTGTGCATGTATCTGTATGTGTGTGTATGTATCTGTGTGTGTCTATATGTGTGTGTGTGCATGTATCTGTATGTGTGTGTGTATGTATTTGTGTGTGTCTATGTGTGTGTGTGTGTGTGTGCGCATGTATCTGTATGTATGTGTGTTTGTATCTGCATATGTGTATATGTCTGTCTGTATGTGTGTGTGTGCATGTATCTGTATGTGTCTGTATGTGTGTGTGTGTGTGTGTGTGTATGTATCTGCATTTGTGTATGTATTTGTATGTGTGTGTAGGTATCTGTGTGTGTATCTGTATGTGTGTGTGAATGTGTCTCTGTTAGACATGTGCGAATCGGTTCGGCCCGAAACGAAATTTGGACGAATTTGTTCGAATTCGGAGATTTGGATCGATTCGAATTTCCGAATTGCGGTAGTTCCGAATCTACCGAATAAATCCGAATCGATTTGAATTTATTCGGTAGATTCGGATGGATTTGGATGGCTGTGTATTACACTAGTATACTAGTGTAATACACAGCACATCCCACTTTACAGTGACCGAATTTCCGAAAATCCGAATCGATTTGAACCGAACCGAATTCAAACCGAATTTTTCGAATCCGAATGAATCCGAAACAAATTCATTTGATTTCTTCCGAATTCAAATCGATCCGAACCGAAATTCGAATCGGTCCGAATCCATCCGAACCGAACCAAATTTTTTGCAGCTGCACATGTCTAGTCTCTGTGTGTGTATGTATCTGTATGTGTGTGTATTTATCTGTATGTGTGTATGTGTCTGTATGTGTGTGTGTATGTATCTGTGTGTGTGTGTGCGCATGTATCTGTATGTATCTGCATGTGTGTATATGTATCTGTATGTATCTGCATGTGTATATGTAACTGTATGTATCTGTGTGTATGTATCTGTATGTGTGTGTATGTATCTGTGTGTGTGTGTGTATGTATCTGTGTGTGTGTATGTATGTGTATCTGTATGTGTGTGTATGTATCTGTGTGTGTGTATATGTATCTGTATGTGTTTGTATGTATCTGTGTGTGTGTTTATATGTATCTGTATGTGTGTGTATGTATCTGTGTGTGTGTGTGTGTATATGTATGTGTGTGTATGTATCTGTGTGTGTGTGTGTGTGTATATGTATCTGTATGTGTGTATGTATCTGTGTATGTGTGTATGTATCTGTGTGTGTGTGTGTGTGTGTATATGTATCTGTATGTGTGTATGTATCTGTGTATGTGTGTATGTATCTGTGTGTGTGTATATGTATGAGTGTGTATGTATCTGTGTGTGCATGTGTCTGTATGTGTCTGCATGTGTGTGTGTATCAGTAATAGGGATGGGCAAATGTTTCGCAAACATTTGAAAAATGAAACTTATTTTTACACATTCATTCATTCGAATTGAATTTTGAATGTTTGTACAATATTCTAACATTTGTTTAATGTAATAGTATTTCTAATTCTTTCTTTAAAGGGACAGTCAACACCCAGGAAAACTTTATCCCATACCTTAGATCCATAAATAAAGATGCGCCTGCACCGCATCCCATCTTCAATACCACTAACGTTATGTGTCTAATCATCAAACGCCCATACAGTTTTCAGCGATAGATATGGCTGCCAAACTCCTCCCCCTCCTCCTCTGTCCCCTTCTTTTTTTAATTCAATCCTCGTTCACAGGGACGCTGTTCTATTGCTAATGCGCATGTGCATTATAATTTTAGTCCGCTCGCTATTAGAAATAGAAAGTGTCTCTGTGAATGCGTGTAAAGAATCTAGCCGAGGATTTGATTCTGATTGGCGGATGACTTTAAGAAGAAGCCTCCTACATAACAGTGGGGGGAGTTTGGCGGCCATATCTACTGCTGAAAACTGTATGTTCCTTTGATGATTAGACACATAACGTTAGTGGTATTGAAGATGGAATGCGGTGCAGGCACATTTTTTTGTGGATCTAAGGTATGGGTTAAAGTTTTCCTGGGTTTTGACTGTCCCTTTAAATGTCATATTCGAATTATGCAATATTTGAAATAGAAATATTCTAATTGATATATTTGTATCTATTATGTATCAGTTTACTAAATTCCCTAACACATGAACTACTGAACTTCTGAATAGTATTTGTTAAATCGAATGTTACATTTTAAATTTCGAATGTGGACATTCAATGTAATTATGAACATTTGAAATCGAATGTGGCATTCGAAAAATGTAAATAACATTTGATTACAGAGTTTTTAAGTATATTCGTTCTTATCAACATTCAATTATGTAAATAAAGTTTCTACAATAACATTCGTTTTAACATTCGAACTTAAATATAAACACTTTCGCCCATCCCTAATCTGTATGTTTATGTGTGTATGTATCTGTGTGTTTGTGTGTGTGTATGTATCTGTGTGTTTGTGTGTGTGTATGTATCTGTGTGTTTGTGTGTATGTATCTGTGTGTTTGTGTGTATGTATCTGTGTGTTTGTGTGTGTATGTATCTGTGTGTTTGTGTGTGTATGTATCTGTGTGTTTGTGTGTATGTATCTGTGTGTTTGTGTGTGTATGTATCTGTGTGTATGTATCTGTGTGTGCATGTTTTTGTGTGTATGTGTCTGTATGTGTGTGTATATGTGTCTGTATGTTTGTGTGTGTATGTGTCTGTATGTTTGTGTATGTATGTGTGTGTGTGTGTGTGTATGTATGTTTGTGTATGTATGTGTGTGTATGTGTCTGTATGTTTGTGTGTGTATGTGTTTGTGTGTATATTTTTGAGTTAAAATGTAACCTGTTTCTCAGAATAATATATACAGGTACATATTCCCAAATCCGGAATTCCAAAAATGTAAACTTATTCTAAAATGATAAAATCCAAACTTTTTTATTAGTATTTAAATTTTTTTTATTTTTTTTCAAAAATGACTATTTTCCCTGCCTTTGAGTCACAAAAGTATTACAAATTATATAAAACTACTTGTATTAGCATGTATTAGCTGTATTATTACATATAAATATAGCCTAAATGACATAAGATATTGTGGTTTACACTTGGGGGGTAGATTTATCATACCCCGGGGCGGCCATGATTCGCTATAGCGAATCATGTCTGCCCTGCATTGCTGAATGCCGACAGCATTTGCTGTTGGCATTTATAATTGTGAAAAAGTTATGGAGATTAGGCGCTTAATCTGCAAAAGGGATAAAGGTGTGTATGGAAGTCGTTAGCTAAATATGTAGAAAAAACTGGACCTTGGACAGAATAAGTGAAAAATTCTTCTACAATTTATTTTCAAAATAAAAACATGATAATACCAAGATAAAATAAATCACAATCCCTAAGTGTTGCAACACTATATCGATCAATTCATAAAATTTCTAAATTTCAGATATAAATTTGTTTCATACACAAATAAAAGGATTTATCTGCTCTTTTGTATCCTTTGTTCAAAGATTTTAGATAGAATGCATTCTTTTATTTCAACACAATTAATAATATTTGTCTCTATTTGATATTTTATATCTATATTCCATCAACTTTAAAATTACAAATATGTAGCAAAAACTAACAATTAGTTAAAACAATTTAAATGCAAGACTGATTATAAATGGTGTCCCCACAATGGCTGTTTACTTATATTGGTCGTAATTTTGTGTATCTAAAAAGTTCATCAAAGCATTTGTAAGTAATTGGAGATAAATTACTGAGGGCTGTGTTCTTTATCCTTATATTTATGTTGTGATATATTAGGGTTTCACAGTTACCTCTTTGTATCCTCAGTGAGCTTAATTTGTAGAAAAGGAATGTTCCAAACAGTGTTTAGGGGTGATTTTCTTACCCTCTCTTGTGAGCTGTTACTACTCACGGCTTCCCAGCGGTTCCTATGTGTCCTCAGTTTGACTCTCAGACAAGGGGTTCCGGTAGGTGATTCCCCTTTGTGTTACATTGTCACTGGTCTTTGTAGAAGTGCTCTGATTACAGCACCAAACTGTAGACAATCCTTTTGTTTCTGTAACTTGCGCAAGTTAGCTTTTGTGTTTGTAGTTCCTCAATCTCCTGCACTTAAGTACTTCTGTACGCAGGAAAAAAACAGGCTTTTTCTTTCTTGGTGTTCACACAGATATCAACATGTTTCGCCAGCAACCCTGGCTTTATCAAGATGATCAGAGAAGCATTTACAACCATTTATGCCATAATTGCATAAGTTGTTTGTAAATAACTTCTGTGAGAAACCTAAAGTTTGTGAAAAAGTGAACAATTTTTTTTTATTTGATCGCATTTGGCGGTGTAATGGTGGCATGCAATCTACCAAAATGGGCCTAGATCAATACTTTGGGTTGTCTACTACACTACACTTAAGCTAAAATTAACTCTACAAGCTGCCTACATGCTCCCTAATTAACCCCTTCACTGCTGGGCATAAAACACGTTTGGTGCGCAGTGGCATTTAGCAGCCTTCTTACTACCAAAAAGCAACGCCAAAGCCATATAAGTCTGCTATTTCTGAACAAAGGGGATCACAGAGAAGCATTTACAACCATTTATGCCATAATTGCATAAGTTGTTTGTAAATAATTTCTGTGAGAAACCTAAAGTTTGTGAAAAAGTGAACAATTTTTTTTTATTTGATCGCATTTGGCGGTGAAAGGGTGGCATGAAATATACCAAAATGGGCCTAGTTCAATACTTTGGGTTGTGTACTACACTACACTTAAGCTAAAATTAACTCTACAAGCTGCCTACATGCTCCCTAATTAACCCCTTCACTGCTGGGCATAAAACACGTGTGGTGCGCAGTGGCATTTAGCAGCCTTCTAATTACCAAAAAGCAACGCCAAAGCCATATAAGTCTGCTATAATGGCATGTTTGGCACACAGTGTTGGGGCAAGGGTCCATCTGACCACTGATACCTGGTCTGCAAAGCATGGTCAGGGCAGGTATATCACCTACACTGTGCACTGTGAAGCGGGCGTAACCCTTACACTACCTGATCGATACAACATCATAACTGATGTTAAAGCACGTTATTCCAAACAATTTAGGAATGTTAGGTGATTTATGCCCTTTATGGATTAAAACCAGACTCTGCATCAACTATGTAATTTTCCATGGGAGTTTTGCCATGGATCCCCCTCCGGCATGCCATAGTCCAGGTGTTAGTCCCCTTGAAACAACTTTTCCATCACTATTGTGGCCAGAAAGAGTCCCTGTGGGTTTTAAAATTCGCCTGCCTATTGAAGTCTATGACGGTTCGCCCGGTTTGGCCATTCGCGAACATTTGCGGAAGTTCGCGTTCGCCGTTCGCGAACCCAAATTTTTAGGTTTGCGACATCACTATTAGACAACATCTTTGAGGCTATTGTGGACCCTTCCTGCCTCACAAAACTCTTGTCCCTTGCTGTAATGTCCCTCGGGTTGTAAAAACCCATCTGCTCCTCCCGATACTCCCTTTTCCCCGGAACAGTCTTACCCAATTTACTGGGACTCTGGATCTTCTGGGTTCTAGGTTTTTCCGGCAGTCAAATAGCGTTACACCAGGGCAACTAGACTGTCAGCAGTTTTAGGTTCACTCTGGCTGACCCACCGCCACAGGGAAATAGGCAATCCTCGCAGGAACCAGTCCATCACGAGCTGTTCCACAAAGTGACTAGCTGAGTTGACCTCTGGCTGTAGCCATTTCCTGATGTATCAAGATGTATCAAGTCAAACATCTGTGACTGCACGGCTTTGTCTTGACTGTAAGTCCAGGGGTCAAATCGCTGGGCCCTCACTGCTGTCGTTACTCCCAGGTGGGCCAAGATCTCTTTTTTTAACTTTTTATAGTCACTGGCCTGCTCAGGCTCCAAATCATAATATGCCTTCTGAGGTTCTCCACTTAGAAATGGCGTAAGGAGACTTGCCCATTCAGACGCAGGCCACCCTTCTCTTTCGGCTGTCCTTTCAAAAGCCATTAGGTAAGCCTCCACATCATCTGTAGCCACCATCTTTTGCAAATAGTTACTCACTCTCAGAGTCTTAGAACTGTGTGGAATTTCTGCAGCAAACCTGCCCAGTCTTTCAGATAGGCCTCGAATCTCCACGTGTGATATTCTGCTGTTCCTCTCTTTGTGTTAATACCAGTTTTTGTAGCACTGCAATATTTTCTTGCTGGCTGGCAGTAGCTTGCTGCTGTGTGGCAGTGCCTGTTGCTGTGAGGCCGTAGCCTGTAGTAAAGCCTTTACAACTTCCTCCATTTTAAGTGTGGTATTGTTTCCTTAACAGACTATCAGTGTGTTGCCCGCATTCTCCACCATATGTGACCTGGGATCTTGGAAACACACAGTCCTCAAAGCTGGAAACACCACACAAGGTTGTAGCTTTATAAAATACAGTCTGTTTATTATCAGGTCTGGCAAAAAGACGCAAAATAAACATAAACAAAACAAAAGAGGCTTGCTCTACTGAGCACTTACTAACAAGTACAACTGTCTGCACTAAGTAGCTTTTCACAAAAGTAATATTGCACAGACCTTTCAAACTTTGTCCTTTAGAGATAATTCCTCTCAGTCTCTCAGGAGAGTGTTTGCAGTTTCCCTTTACTGCTGGCAAATCTACCTCTCAACCCATGACTGGGGATTTTATTAGCACCTACTGTCAATTACCACATGCAGGTGAGTAGCTAGACTTTTTGACATAATGCGCTACCTGCAAACTGCGGGGTGGAGCACTGGCCCACCCTACTCTCCAAATACTCCACCCCAGGGACCCAGAAATAAATCACATATTTTCTCTATGCGGCAAACAGACATAACAATTCTCCCTGGGGTTGTCAGACCATACCCCGCACTGCAGCACTTTTGAGGGAATATAGACACCTTCCATTACTATGCCTTGGGTTCTGTCACAATATATATATATTCATATATACTGTATATATATATACACACACAAACACTGTGTATAGTATAAATACATGCATGTATACATATACACACACAAACACTGTGTATAGTATAAATACATGCATGTATACATATACACACACAAACACTGTATAGTGTAAATACATGCATGGGGAAAGTCAAATTTTGTCAATTTTTTTTTTTTTTTCTCTCTCTTTCTTTCTTTCTTTTTTTCCTTTTTCTTATCTCGTTCTTCTGAGAAATTAAAATGACAAAAACTACCAACATATGGTGTGGGAACAAGTTACTATGAGAAATATAGAAATTCAGGATTCAAGTGTGAATTTATCATTTACATGACTAAATGTAAATTTGGAACCCTGTAGAAGAGCGACCTTAATTTATGTATTGGCGCTTCTTCTTTGATGATGTTATTGGTCTTCTTTGTTGTTTTTTTCTGTATGTCTCGCCTCTCATAATATTGTCTTACAAATGTGTTGGTTACAAATAAATAAAAAAAAAAAAAAAAAAAGTATAAATACATGCATGTATACATATACACACACAAACACTGTTTATAGTGTAAATACATTCATGTATACATATACACACACAAACACTGTATAGTGTAAATACATGCATGTATACATATACACACACAAACACTGTGTATAGTGTAAATACATGCACATATACATATACACACACAAACACTGTGTATAGTATAAATACATGCATGTATACATATACACACACAAGCACTGTGTATAGTGTAAATACATGCATGTATACATATACACACACAAACGCTGTGTATAGTGTAAATACATTCATGTATACATATACACACACAAACACTGTATAGTGTAAATACATGCACATATACATATACACACACAAATGCTGTGTATAGTGTAAATACATTCATGTATACATATACACACACAAACACTGTATAGTGTAAATACATGCATGTATACATATACACACACAAACACTGTGTATAGTGTAAATACATGCACATATACATATACACACACAAACACTGTGTATAGTGTAAATACATGCACGTACATGCATGTATATATATACACACACAAACACTGTGTATAGTATAAATACGTGCATGTATACATATACACACACAAACACTGTGTATAGTTTAAATACGTGCATGTATATATATACACACACAAAAACTGTGTATAGTATAAATACGTGCATGTATATATATACACACACAAACACTGTGTATAATATAAATACATGCATGTATATATATATACACACACAAACACTGTGTATAGTATAAATGCATGCATGCATACATATGCACACACAAACACTGTGTATAGTATAAATACATGCACGTATACATATACACACACAAACACTGTGTATAGTATAAATACATACATGTATACATATACACACACAAACACTGTGTATAGTATAAATACATACATGTATACATATACACACACAAACACTGTGTATAGTATAAATACATACATGTATACATATACACACACAAACACTGTGTATAGTATAAATACATGCATGTATACATATACACACACAAACACTGTGTATAGTATAAATACATGCATGTATACATATACACACACACTTTGTATAGTATAAATACATGCACGTATATATACACACACACAAACACTGTGTATAGTATAAATACATGCAAGTATATATATACACACACAAACACTGTGTATAGTATAAACACATGCATGTATACATATACACACACAAACACTGTGTATAGTATAAATACATGCATGTATACATATACACACACACTTTGTATAGTATAAATACATGCACGTATATATACACACACACAAACACTGTGTATAGTATAAATACATGCACGTATATATATACACACACAAACACTGTGTATAGTATAAATACATGCACGTATATATATACACACACAAACACTGTGTATAGTATAAATACATGCACGTATACATATACACACACAAACACTGTGTATAGTATAAATACATAATATATGCAAACTAATAACAAATTATTGCTTTACATAACATTGGACTTTCAGTGCTCAGCCAAAACCCTAAATTACTTTAATAGTTCCTGCACTCAAAACTAGTAAATAATTCTGCATAATTTAATATGCAAAAACGAATAATTTATGAATTCACATGAAAATAACTGCAATCATGACCCGTACAGCAAATTAGACATGTGCAACGCTGAAAAATTTGTTTTGTTTTCTTTTCAATTTGTTAAAAAAAAAAATTGTTTCTGCAAATTAAATCGGTTAGGGTCCATTCTTATTTCATATGCATTATTCTATTCTGAATTAAGTTATAGAATAATGCATATGAATAAAGAATGGATCCGAAAAAACTAAATAATTTTTACGTAACTAATGTGCCGGCGAATGCTAAAACAAAATTATGTAAAACCGCCGCAACACACGTCGCCACTAAATAAAGCTATTAACCCCTAAAGCGCCATTTCCCCACATCGTAAACACTACCTAAACCTATTATCCCCTAAACCACAGCCCCCCCCACATCGCCGACACTAAGACGACACTAACTAAATAACTAAATAAAGTTATTAACCCCTAAAGCGCTGTTTCCCGACATCACCAACATTAACTAAACCTATTAATGACTAAACCGCATCCCCCACATTGACATTACCTAAACCTATTAACCCCTAAACCGCCGTTCCCAAACATCGCCAACACTAACTTAATCACTAAATAAAGTATTAACCCCTAAACCGCCATTCCCTGACATCGCTGACACTAACTAAACCTATTAACCCCTAAACCGCACCCCCACATCGCAACAACCTAAATTAAACTATATTAATTCCTAACCCTAACCGTAACTCTAACCCTAAACCTAACACCCTCTAACTTTAACATAATTAAAATAGAGCTAAATTAAAGTTACAATTATTAACTAAATAATACCTATTTAAAACTAAATACTTACCTGTGAAATAAAACCTAAGCTAGCAAAAAAAACACCCCAAAATAAAAAAAAACCCTAATCTATAATAAACTACCAAGGGCCCTTGAAAGGGCCTTTTGTAGGGCATTGCCCTAAAGTAAACAGCTCTTTTGCTAAAAAAGAAAATCAAACACCCCCTAGCAGTTTACAAACCCCCACCCCCCAAACCCAAACTTACCTGTAAAATAAAAATGAAACCTAAGCTAGCTACAATGTAACTGATAGTTACATTGTAGCTATCTTACGGCTAGATTACGAGTTTGGCGTTATGAGTGAAAAAGCATCATTATGCTTCATAACGCTGCTTTTTCCCTAACGCCGCTATTACAAGTCTTGTAGGTATAGCTGTACCGTACACCTTTTTGCCGTCACACAACATCAGTACCGCACTTTTAAAAAAGTCCTTTTTCAATGGGACTTCCATAGCGCCGGTATTACGAGTTTGCCTGGGAGGCCAAAAAGTGAGCGGTACACCCTATACTGACAAGATCCGTACCTCCATCTAAAGTCAGTAGTTATGATTTACAAATCTGTAGCATAAAACTCATAACTAAAGTGTTACAAAGTACACTAACACCCATAAACTACCTATTAACCCCTAAACCGAGGCCCTCCCGCATCACAAATACTAAAATAAAATTATTAACCCCTAATCTGCCGCTCCTTGACATTGTCGCCACTATAATAAACCTATTAACCCCTAAACCGCCACCCTCCTGCATCGTAAACACTACTTAAATATTATTAACCCCTAATCTGCCGTCCGCCCACACCACCTTTATAATAAACCTATTAACCATTAAACCGCAAGCCCCCCACAACAAAATATACTAAATTAAACTATTAACCCCATAACCTCTGGCCTCCCACATCACTACATAAATATATTAACCCCTAAACCTAAACCTAACATAACCCTAAGCATAAGTCTAACCCTTACACCCCCTAACTTAAATATAATTAAAATAAATCTAAATAAACCTTACAATTATTACCTAAATAATTCCTATTTAAAACTAATTACTTACCTGTAAAATAAACCCTAAGCTAGCTACAATATAACTAATAGTTACATTGTAGCTAGCTTAGGTTTTGTTTTTATTTCACAGGTAAGTTTGTATTTATTTTAACTAGGTAGACTAGTTAGTAAATAGTTATTAACTATTTACTAAATACCTAGCTAAAATAAATACAAACTTAAATGTAAAATAAAACCTAACCTAAGTTACACTAAAACCTACCATTACAATCAACTCAAATAAATTAAATTAATCAAATACAATTATCTAAATGACAAAAAAGCCACTAAATTACACAAAATAAAAAACGAAATGATCAAAAAAAAAAGAAACTAATTACTCCTAATCTAATGGCCCTATCAAAATAACCCCCCCCAATAATAAAACTCCTAGCCTACACTAAACTGCCAATAGCCCTTAAAAGGGCCTTTTGCGGGGCATTGCCCCAAAGAAATCAGCTTTTACCTGACAATAAAAATTACAAACACCCCCCAACAGTAAAACCCACCACCCATCCAAGCAAACCCCCGAAATAAAACTCTATCTAAATAATCCTAAAATAACCATTGCCCTGAAAAGGGAATTTGGATGGGCATTGCCCTTAAAATGTCATTTAGCTCTTTTACGGTGCCCAAACCTAACACTAACCCCTGATGATCCACTCATCCAAGCGGGCAGAAGTCTTCATCCAAGCGGGCAGAAGTCCTTATCGAAGCCGGCAGAAGTCTTCATCCAAGCGGGCAGAAGTCTTCATCCAGACGGCATCTTCTAACTTCATCCATCCGAGCGGGTCCATCTTCAAGACATCTGGCGCGGAGCATCCTCTTCTTCCAATCGTTGCATTCTATTGGCTGATTGGAATAGCCAATAGAATGCAAACTCAATCCTATTGGCTGATTGGATCAGCCAATAGGATTAAAGATCAATCATATTGGTTGCTTGGATAAGCCAATATGATTTTTTCCACTTTAATTTCTATTGGCTGATAGAATTCTATCAGCCAATCGAAATGTAAGGGACACCATCTTGAATGATGTCACTTAAAGGGAACTTCATTTTCCAGCGACGATTGGAAGAAGAGGATGCTCCGAAGATGTCTTGAAGATGGACCCACTCCACACCGGATGGATGAAGATAGAAGATGCCGTCTGGATGAAGACCTGACCGCTAGGATAAAGACTTCTGCCCGCTTGAATGAAGACTTCTGCCAACCTCAATGAGGACTTCTGCCCGCTTGAATGAAGACTTCTACCCGCTTGGATGAAGATAGATGTCCAGTCTTTGAAAACTGTAAGTGGATTGTCAAGGGGTTAGTGTTAGATTTTTTTAAGGGTTTATTGGGTGGGTTTTATTATTAGCGTAGTGTTTGGGCACTGTAAAAGAGCTAAATGTCATTTTAAGGGCAATGCTCATCCAAATGACCTTTTTAGGGCAATAGTTAGCTTAGGTTTATTTAGATATAGTTTTATTTGGGGGGTTTGGTTGGGTGGGTGGTGGGTTTTACTGTTGGGGCGTTGTAATTTTTATTTCCAGGTAAAAGAGCTGTTATCTTTGGGGCAATGCCCCGCAAAAGGCCCTTTTAAGGGCTATTGGCAGTTTAGTGTAGGCTAGGGATTTTATTATTGGGGGGAGGGGTTATTTTGATAGGGCCATTAGATTAGGAGTAAATCTTTTTTTTTTTATTTTGTGTAATTTAGTGGGGGGGGGTTGTAATTTAGATAATTGTATTTGATTAATTTAATTTATTTGATTTGATTGTAATGGTAGTTTTTAGTGTACGGCAGGTTAGATTTTAATTTACAGATAATTTTGTATTTATTTAAACTAGGTAGTTAGTAAATAGTTAATAACTATTTACTAACCAGTCTACCTAGTTAAAATAAATACAAAATTGCCTGTAAAATAAAAATAAACCTAAGCTAGCTACAATATAACTATTAGTTATATTGTAGCTAGCTTAGGGTTTTTTTACAGGTAAGTATGTATTTAGTTTTAAAAATGAATTATTTAGTTAATAATTGTAAGATTTATTTAGCTTTATTTTAATTATATTTAAATTAGGGGGTGTTAGAGTTAGGGTTAGACTTATGCTTAGGGTTACATTAGGGTTAGGTTTAGGGGTTAATATATTTATGTAATGTTAGTTATGTGGGAGGCCAGAGGTTTAGGGGTTAATAACCTTAGTATTGTGGCGACGACATTGGGGGCAGCAGATTAGGGGTAAATAAGTGTAGGTAGGTGGCGGCAATGTTGGGGGTGGCAGATTAGGGGTTAATAACTGTAATGTAGGAGGCAAAAATGTTAGTGGCAGCAGATTAGGGATTAATAACTGTAATGTAGGTTGCGGCAATGTTAAGGGCGGCAGATAAGGAGTTAATAGTTTTATTTAGGTGGCAGTGATGTTAAGGGTGGCAGATTAGGGGTTAATAACATTATGTAGGTGGCGGCGATGTCGGGGGCGGCAGATTAGGGGTTAATAACATTATGTAGTGGCGGCGATGTCGGGGGCGGCAGATTAGGGGTTAATAACATAATGTAGGTGGCGGCGATGTCGGCGGCGGCAGATTAGGGATGTTTAGACGTGGTTTTTATGTTAGGGTGTTAGGTTTAAACATAACTTTTTCTTTCCCCTTAGACTTCAGTGGGGCTGCTTTATGGAGCTTTTGTTTCCGTGATCGCAGGTGTTAGACTTCTTTTTTGCCAGCTCTCCCCATTGATGTCTATGGGGAAATCGTGCACGAGCACGTCAAAACAGCGCTTGTATTTCAACGCCACCATATCGGCTGCACAAGCCTGCTTTTTCGAAACATGTTGTAGCAGCGCTATAGGTAGGTGAATTAATGCCGCTTTTGTGGCGTTCGTTAATTTCCCTATAGTGCTTAAAACTCGTAATCTAGCTGTTAGGTTTTTATTTCACAGGTAAGTTTGTATTTATTTTAACTAAGTAGACTAGTTAGTAAATAGTTAGGTTTTACTTTTATTTCACGGGTAAGTTTGTATTTATTTTAACTAAGTAGTTAGTATTATTATTATTATTATTATTCTTTATTTATAAAGCGCTGACAGATTCCGCAGCGCTGTTCATAGGTAACAAAGATAAAAGGACAGTACAATATGAGACACCAGACAAAATTTAACAAACAAATACAGGAGGAATTGGGAGCCCTGTTCCCGTGGGAACTTACAATCTAAATGGGTTGGAGGGTGAGAAACAGGAGGTGGGGACTGCAAAGGTGGGAATGATGTTAGTGTGAAGTTAGATGAGGGCAACTATTAGGCAAGTGGAATTCATTAGCTACTGATTTGGTTATAGGCTTCCCTGAACAAGAAGGTCTTTAGGGAGCGTTTAAAGGAGGAGAGGTTGGGGGAAAGTCTGACAGCACGAGGAAGTGCGTTCCAGAGGGTTGGTGCTGCACGAGAGAAGTCCTGTAGTCTAGCATGAGAGGAGGTGATGGTAGAAGAGGCAATGAGTAGATCGTTGTTGGATCTTAGGGGACGGGCTGGAGTATATTTGTTGATGAGTGAGGACAGGTATGGGGGGGCTGCATTGGTAAGGGCTTTGTAGGTCAAAGTGAGAATTTTGAATTTAATTCTGCTGTGAATGGGGAGCCAGTGAAGGGACTCACAGAGGGGTGCGGCAGATACAGAGCGTCGGGAGAGGTGGATTAGCCTAGCAGAGGCATTTAGGATGGATTGAAGGGGGGAGAGGCGGGAGAGAGGAAGGCCAGTTAGTAGGTTGTTACAGTAGTCAAGCCGGGAAATTACTAGGGAATGGATTAGCTGTTTAGTAGTTTCAGCACTCAGAAAAGGACGAATTTTGGAGATATTGCGTAGGTGGTTGCGACAGGATGAAGAGAGTGATTGGATGTGGGGTATGAAGGACAGATTGGAGTTGAGTGTAACTCCAAGGCAGCGGACTTGGGGGGATGGGGAGATAGTGGTGTCACTGACAGTGATAGTAAAGTTAGAAACTGGAGTAGAATTAGTTGGGGGGATTAGAAGAAGCTCAGTCTTGGACATGTTGATTTTTAGGTGGTGAGAGGCCATCCAGGAAGAAATGCCAGATAAGCAGCTGCTGATGTGGGAAAGGACAGACGGAGAGAGTGCAGGAGTGGATAGGTAGATCTGAGTATCATCAGCATAGACGTGATAGTTGAAGCCATAGCTACTAATAAGTTGACCCAGCGAGGAAGTATAAATAGAGAAGAGTAGAGGGCCTAGAACAGAGCCTTGAGGTACTCCAACAGACAGAGGCAGTGGAGAGGATGAGTCACCAGCAAATGAGACAGAAAATGACCTATTAGAGAGATAAGAGTGGATCCAGGAGAGGGCAATGTCACAGAGCCCAAGGGAGCTGAGAGTCCATAAGAGGAGGGGATGGTCAACAGTGTCAAAGGCAGCAGACAGGTCAAGTAAGATAAGTATAGAATAGTGGCCATTGTTTTTAGCAGAAAGAAGATCGTTAGTAACCTTGGTGAGGGCAGTCTCAGTTGAGTGTTGGGGACGGAAGCCAGATTGCAGGGGGTCAAGCAGTGAGTTGGAGGATAGGAAGTGTGTTAGGCGATTGAAAACTAGTTTTTCCAGGACTTTAGAAGCTAGCGGAAGTAGTGATATGGGGCGGTAGTTTGCAGGAGAATTGGGGTCGAGGGAGGGTTTTTTGAGGATGGGGGTGACCTTTGCATGTTTGAAGGATGATGGAAATGAACCAGTAGTAAGGGATCGGTTGAATATGTGAGTAAGAGCTGGGGTGAGGGTAGAGGACAGAGAGGGTATTAGATGTGAAGGGATAGGGTCAAGGGGGCATGTAGTGAGGTGTGAGGAAGATATTAGGGAACTCACTTCATTCTCAGTGGTTGGGGGGAAGGTACTGAGAGTGTTGGAGGGGGTGACCGGGCACAGTTGAAAGCTTGCAGTCTTGTGGTGGGATGTTGCTTCTGATGGTAAGTGTTTTGTTGAAAAAGTAATCTGCCAAGTCTTGAGCACTAAAGTCAGATGAGGGGGGTGGTGCAGGTGGATAGAGGAGAGTGTTGAAAGTGGAGAAGAGACGTTTAGGGTTTGAGGAGTGAGAAAATATGAGAGAAGAGAAGTAGTTTTGCTTGGCTAAGTGAAGGGCAGAGGAGTAAGAATAAAGAATGAACTTATAGTGTAGGAAATCGTGTTCAGAGCGGGATTTCCTCCAGGCACGTTCAGCAACACGGGAGCATTTTTGTAGAAAGCGTGTTTGCTGAGAGTGCCAGGGCTGGAGCTGACAACGTGGGGTTTTGCGTATTTGTGGAGGAGCAAGGGTGTCGAGTGCAGAGGAAAGAGTATTGTTATAGTGGTTTGTAGCAAGGTCAGGGCAGGATACCATGGAAGTGTGGGGAAGGCGTTCTTGAATAAGGTTAGAAAGTTGAAGAGGATCCACAGTGTGCAGATTTCTAAAGGTGCGGAGGCGGGGGGTAGAAATAGGTTTAGCCTGTACATTGAGATTATAGGTGAGCAGATGGTG
Organism: Bombina bombina; assembly: GCF_027579735.1. Classification (NCBI taxonomy): domain Eukaryota; kingdom Metazoa; phylum Chordata; class Amphibia; order Anura; family Bombinatoridae; genus Bombina; species Bombina bombina. Next base: position 350,588,923 of record NC_069506.1, on the reverse strand, counting down.
GTCTGAGATGGGAAATGGGTGACAGGTGACATCAGAAGGGGAGCAGAGGTAGGAGAATACCAGATCAAGAGAATGTCCGTCACGGTGAGTAGGGAATAGGGTGGATTGTGAAAGACTAAAGGAGTTTGTGAGTGAGAGAAGTTTAGAGGCAGCAGGGGTAGATGGGTTATCAATGGGGATGTTGAAGTCCCCTAAGATTAGAGCAGGTGTATTTGTAGAGAGAAAGTGAGAAAGCCAGGCAGCAAAGTTGTCGAGGAATTGGGAAGTTGGTCCAGGGGGGCGATAGATAACTGCCACCTTGAGGGAGAGGGGGGAGAAAATGCGGATGCAATGGACTTCAAAGGAGGAGAAGGAGAGAGATGGATGAGGATGCAGGTGCTGATAGGAGCAGGAAGGGGACAGTAAGATTCCAACACCGCCACCATGTCTCTCACCTGGCCTAGGTGTGTGGCTAAAGTGGAGACCGCCGTGCGTTAGAGCAGCAATGGAAGCAGTGTCAGAGGAAGAAAGCCAGGTTTCAGTAATTGCTAGAAGATTGAAAGCGTTAGAAACAAACAGGTCGTGAACAGTTGTAAGTTTGTTGCAGACAGAGAGTGCATTCCAGAGGGCACAAGAAAAGAGAGGGGATAAGCGCTGTGGGTTAATGGAGATGAGATTGTTGGGATTGCGTGACCTTGAGTTTGTATTGTGGGGGACTGAGCGAGAGTGTAAGAGTGTGGTGATTGCTGCAGGGCCAGGGTTAGGAGAGATGTCACCAGAAGCAAGCAGTAGTAACAGTGAGAGTGACAGAAGGTGAGAGTGAGATTTGTAGGAGCGGGTATGACTAGACACAGGAGAGTAAGATGGGCAAGTATTGCTAAGGAAACAGAGTAGTTCATGAGAGGACAGCTGTCATGATCCTCCTATTCCACCTTAAATGTGTCAAGCAAATACTATATACCACCTTTACATCTTGTTAACTTCCTACCTGAACCCAATATAAACCTGCTTCCTCCCATGGTCCTTTGCTGGTTTATTGAAGTGTAATAGCTACATGTCCAGTCCTTACCTTTTCTACAGCATAACAGGATTTAAACTGTGTATTTATTTCCTTTTCTATCAGCATACCTCTACTTCAGCCGGAGCTGACATTACATATCTGCAGCAGGACTTCACTCCACACCTCCCCCATCCAGGGTCTGCTTGTGAGTATTCCTAACAACCTGGCGTGACACGCCACTCAGCAAACAGGAAACGCAGGGACCACAGCTTTCACACTGCTCACCAAGCTCATTGGGACCGGATCTCTGTGCTGCACTCATCGCACTCACAGCAGCTGCTGTTTGCTTAAAGGGGAAATCTCATTCAGCGACTTCTGGACAGGTGCTGTATAAACTTTCATAAACAGACTGTGCAACTCTCTTCTGAAGTACTCTTAAGCATACTACAAGTGTAAGATTTGTATAAGTGAAGTTGCTTGCATTTAACCGTGAACTCTCTTTACTAACTGCATCCTGAAGTACAATTAACCTCTGCACTACTGTTTGTAGACTGAAGCTGCTTGCATTTAACCCTGATCTCTCTCTACTAACTGCATCCTGATATATAATTAACCTCTGCAGTACTGTTTATCTCTGTATATCCATTGCTACGAATAACCGCCAAAGTCAACTCCCACTAATAGACACTCCAGTTACTGGGAGCTAGCTGTCCGGCAAAATTAACAACAAGTGTTATACAGTTCACTAAAAGCATAAAGTGTACTTTCATCCTCAACTCTTGTAACACATCCTCGATTTTACACAATATCTTGGTAGTTACAATTACAAGTGAGTTGATTGTTACATAATAAACCAGCCGTATATAGTAGCCATGGAGCCCACTGACGTCACTCCCCAGCTACACAGCCTAAATCAAAGGCTGGATAACCTAACCCAGGCTTTCAGGGATTTGCAGGTGGAGAATCAAAGCCTTAAAGCCTGCTTAAGGGAAGTGTTATCAAATAGAAACTCTGGAAATGACCATCACGCTGAACCCCACGTTTCATACCCCGAAAAGTTCTCAGGGGACCGCTCCACTTTTCGTCAATTTCGTAATGCATGCTTATTGCTTTTCGATTTACGCCCTAGGACCTACCCCACTGACAGGGCCAAAGTACTAACCATCCTATCATACCTTAGGGGAGAGCCAAGGGTCTGGGCTGACTCTTTCTATGAGTCACAAGACCCAATACTGAATTCCCTGGACTGCTTCCTTAAAGCCCTCTCCTCTCTTTATGATGATCCCTACCGCCAGATTACAGCTGAGGGCAAACTCAGAGGTTTAAAACAGCTTAAAGCCCCGGTTGAAGAGTATATCACTCGTTTTAGGATATGGGCCAGAGATTCCCTCTGGAATGAGGTTTCTCTGAAGAACCAGTATCGCCTTGGTTTATCCGAAGACATTAAGGATGAACTCGCCAGAGTAGGTATTCCAGACCGCCTGGAAGAACTGTACATTCTTACCACTACTATTGACCGTAGACTTAGGGAGAGGAGGCAAGAAAAAAAACCCTCTAACCCCCCTCTGCGCAGGGTTTTACAGACGCCATCTACTTCACCACCTGAGCAACCTATGGACATTAGTTTTCTATGTGGACCCCTCTCTCCACAAGAGAGATTGAGACGCTGTACATTAAATTTGTGCATGTATTGCGCATCAGCAGACCATGTTGTTAAGGAGTGTCCACTACTACTCAAACAGAAGATAGGTAAGGTACACCCTTTCAACCATTGCCTAAACACAAAAAATATTGCCACTGCCTATCTAACATTACCCTTATCCTTGCAGTGGGAACAACACAGGATAAAGTGTGAAGCCATCATAGATACCGGAGCATGTGCTAATTTTATTGACTTGAGTTTAGTCACTGTTAATAAAATACCTTCTTCTTTCAAAAGCACACCTCTGCCTCTCAAAGTTATTGACGGTTCACATCTACCATCTGATCCTGTCATGCAACAGACTATTCCCTTACTGGTTACTACTGCCTCTAGTCATTCTGAGACCATTACCTTTGAAATTATATCATCCCCTCTCTATCCTATAGTTCTGGGAATTACCTGGTTACAGTTACACCAACCCTCGGTACATTGGGACACACTTACTCTATCCTTTCCCTCTTCTTACTGCTCTAAGACCTGTTTCCCAACCGCTCATTTACTCACTACCTCTGCTCCTTCTATTCCTCCTCAGTATTCAGATTTCTCTGATGTCTTCGATCAGAAAGAGGCCGAGTCATTACCTCCACACAGGTCCTATGATTGCCCCATTGACCTGTTACCTGGAGCCACCATTCCCTACGGCCATATCTATCCCCTGTCCAGACCTGTGTTACAACATTTAAAAAACTACATAACTGATAATTTAAAAAAAGGTTTCATCCGTCCCTCCACTTCCCCTGCTGGTGCCGGCATCTTTTTTGTAAAAAACAAGGACGGGTCCTTGCGCCCTATTATAGATTATCGTGAATTAAATAAACGCACGATAAAGAACAGGTACTCGCTACCTCTAATCCCAGAATTGGTTGAGAGGTTGAGTGGCGCTACTATATTTACCAAACTAGACCTTAGGGGCACATACAACCTTGTTAGAATAAGGTCCGGGGATGAGTGGCTGAAAGCATTTAGGACTAGGTATGGTCTTTTCGAATATACTGTTATGCCATTCGGTCTGTGCAACGCCCCGGCGACATTCCAAAACTTTATCAACGATATCTTTAGGGACATCTTAGACACTTTTCTGGTGGTCTATCTTGACGATATTCTAATCTATTCTTCTTCCCTTTCAGAACATGTCATACATGTCAGGCAAGTGTTGTCCAGACTAAGGTCACATAGTCTTTACGTAAAATTAGAGAAATGTCTCTTCCATGTTACAGAGGTCTCATTCCTAGGTTACCGTATCAGCCAAAGTACCATTATGATGGAAGACAATAAAATCAAAGCCATCACATCTTGGCCTACACCAACCACTATCAAAGAAGTACAAGGCTTCTTAGGCTTTGCAAACTTTTACAGGCGCTTTATCCATAATTTCGCAGCTATCACTAAGCCATTAACTAATCTCACTAAGACGACAAAGCCTTTCCTCTGGACCCCCCAGTCTCAAAAAGCCTTCAATGACCTCAAGTCCCTGTTTGTGACATCACCTATTCTTCAATTACCAAACAGCAAAGCTCAGTTCATATTAGAAGTTGACGCTTCCGAATATGCCATCGGTTGAGTTCTTTCTCAAAGGTCCTCTCCTGACAAAGAGATCCATCCTGTTTGTTATTTCTCCAGACTTTTAACACCCGCTGAGTTGAATTACCCCACAAGGGAAAAAGAGTTATTAGCCATCAAGTCATCCTTTGATCAGTGGAGACACTTACTGGAGGGGGCAGAACACCCTATAACTATTCTCACCGATCACAAAAATCTCCAATACCTCCAAACCAATCGCACTCTCTCTGCTCGCCAACTTCGTTGGAGCCTCTACTTCTCCCGGTTCAATTTTACCATAAGCTACCGCCCTGGATCAAAAAACGGTAAAGCTGACGCACTCTCACGCAAGGACCATAAGCCCCACTCTGATCCTTCCTACGCAACTATAATCCCTAAAACATCCTTCATTGGTTTCATGCCCAAGGATTTTTCAGAGCTCAAAACCCAACAACAATTGGATCCCACTACAAGTTCCTACACTTTATCTATGGATGACAATGGTATCCTATGTAACAACTCTAAGTTTTATATTCCTCCCTCTCTCCGTGACAAGGCTTTACAACTCACACATGATTCTACACTGGCTGGACACTTAGGTGTACAAAAGACACTGGATCTCCTACAAAGACATTTTTGGTGGCCCTCCATGAAACACTCAGTAAAAGCCTATATCAAGTCCTGCCCCACCTGTCAGACCTCTAAGCCTTCGCACCAATTGCCTATTGGCCTATTACAAAACCTACCCATTCCAGATTGCCCATGGAAAAGCCTCTCTATGGACTTTATTGTTGATCTCCCTAAATCCCAAGGAAAGACTGCCATATTTGTCGTAGTGGATCTATTTTCTCGTATGGCTCATTTCATACCAACTGACTCTCTCCCTACAGCACAACAAACCGCCAAGCTGTTTATCAAAGAGGTTGTGCGCCTTCACGGATTACCTACATCTGTATTGAGTGACAGAGGCTCGCAGTTCACCTCAAAGTTTCGGAAATTTCTCTGTTCCTCTCTTTCCATTTAGCAACATTTCACCACCTCATACCACCCGCAGTCAAATGGTCTCTGTGAGAGGACCAACCAGTGGCTAGAGCAGTACTTAAGATGCTTCTGCTCTAGCACACACGAATCATGGGTCTCCTTCATACCTCAAGCGGAATTCGCATACAATAATACTACTAACTCTTCTACCGGATTTTCGCGTTTCTATATCAACTCAGGATTCCATCCACGTTTCCATCCCTTATCATCCTCTCACACTCCTTGTCCTCAGGTTAATGATCTCATCAGGTCTATTAAACTAACATACAATGTGGTCCAAAGCAATATCAAGCATGCACAAGCTTCTCAAAAGCGCTACTATGATTTACGGCATCGTCCACAACCTAATTACAAGGTTGGAGACATGGTTTGGTTGAGCACAAAAAATCTTAAAATACCCTCACCATGCAGGAAGTTTAACAATCTCTTTGTTGGTCCTTTTCCAATTGTAGCCATTCGCAGCCCACTTACTGTTACCTTACAGCTCCCTGCTACTTATCGCATCCACCCGACTTTTCATATATCATTGATCAAACCCTGTGATATCTCTCGTCTTCTGCCTTTTCCTGCTCTGGTGTCCCCGACGCCGGATCCTGAATATGAAGTACATTCGGTTTTGGACTCTCGTTGATGCAATGGACAACTGCAGTACCTTGTCCATTGGGCTGGATTTGATTCCTCTGAAGATTCTTGGGAGCCTGCAGCCAACCTCTCGGCTCCCCAGCTGGTGTCCCTCTTTCATAGGCGCCATCCCGATCGTCCCGCACCCTGATCCCTTCTTGATGGATCTTTGGGGGGGGGGATGTGTCATGATCCTCCTATTCCACCTTAAATGTGTCAAGCAAATACTATATACCACCTTTACATCTTGTTAACTTCCTACCTGAACCCAATATAAACCTGCTTCCTCCCATGGTCCTTTGCTGGTTTATTGAAGTGTAATAGCTACAGTTCCAGTCCTTACCTTTTCTTCAGCATAACAGGATTTAAACTGTGTATTTATTTCCTTTTCTATCAGCATACCTCTACTTCAGCCGGAGCTGACATTACATATCTGCAGCAGAACTTCACTCCACACCTCCCCCATCCAGGGTCTGCTTGTGAGTATTCCTAACAACCTGGCGTGACACGCCACTCAGCAAACAGGAAACGCAGGGACCACAGCGTTCACACTGCTCACCAAGCTCATTGGGACCTGATCTCTGTGCTGCACTCATCGCACTCACAGCAACTGCAGTTTGCTTAAAGAGGAAATCTCATTCAGCGACTTCTGGACAGGTGCTGTATAAACTCTCATAAACACACTGTGCAACTCTCTTCTGAAGTACTCTTAAACATACTACAAGTGTAAGATTTGTATAGTGAAGCTGCTTGCATTTAACCGTGAACTCTCTTTACTAACTGCATCCTGAAGTACAATTAACCTCTGCACTACTGTTTGTAGACTGAAGCTGCTTGCATTTAACCCTGATCTCTCTCTACTAACTGCATCCTGATATATAATTAACCTCTGCACTACTGTTTATCTCTGTATATCCATTGCTACGAATAACCGCCAAAGTCAACTCCCACTAATAGACACTCCAGTTACTGGGAGCTAGCTGTCCGGCAAAATTAACAACAAGTGTTATACAGTTCACTAAAAGCATATAGTGTACTGTCATCCTCAACTCTTGTAACACATCCTCAATTTTACACAATATCTTGGTAGTTACAATTACAAGTGAGTTGATTGTTACAACAGCATAGGGGATGAGAGGAGGGAGAGATAAGGATAGTGTGGGGAATTTTGATGTTATAAGGGCATGCAGTGAGTTTCAGGAAGATGGCAGACAGAAAGATCAGAAAGGACATAGAGAGCATTGTACAGGTGTACAGTTAGTAAGGATTACCTGTTAGTGGGGTCTGCAGTTTCCCCTCAAGTTTCTAAACTCCATTTCTTAACTCGGCCACTTATAATTCAGAGCCACTTTGAATTTCAGAGCCAAGGCCTCAGAGCCAGCTCTCAGCTGTATATAGTGATAGTAAATAGTTATTAACTACAGGGAGTGCAGAATTATTAGGCAAATGAGTATTTTGACCACATCATCCTCTTTATGCATGTTGTCTTACTCCAAGCTGTATAGGCTCGAAAGCCTACTACCAATTAAGCATATTAGGTGATGTGCATCTCTGTAATGAGAAGGGGTGTGGTCTAATGACATCAACACCCTATATCAGGTGTGCATAATTATTAGGCAACTTCCTTTCCTTTGGCAAAATGGGTCAAAAGAAGGACTTGACAGGCTCAGAAAAGTCAAAAATAGTGAGATATCTTGCAGAGGGATGCAGCACTCTTAAAATTACAAAGCTTCTGAAGCGTGGTCATCGAACAATCAAGCGTTTCATTCAAAATAGTCAACAGGGTCGCAAGAAGCGTGTGGAAAAACCAAGGCGCAAAATAACTGCCATGAACTGAGAAAAGTCAAGCGTGCAGCTGCCAAGACGCCACTTGCCACCAGTTTGGCCATATTTCAGAGCTGCAACATCACTGGAGTGCCCAAAAGCACAAGGTGTGCAATACTCAGAGACATGGCCAAGGTAAGAAAGGCTGAAAGACGACCACCACTGAACAAGACACACAAGCTGAAACGTCAAGACTGGGCCAAGAAATATCTCAAGACTGATTTTTCTAAGGTTTTATGGACTGATGAAATGAGAGTGAGTCTTGATGGGCCAGATGGATGGGCCCGTGGCTGGATTGGTAAAGGGCAGAGAGCTCCAGTCCGACTCAGACGCCAGCAAGGTGGAGGTGGAGTACTGGTTTGGGCTGGTATCATCAAAGATGAGCTTGTGGGGCCTTTTCGGGTTGAGGATGGAGTCAAGCTCAACTCCCAGTCCTACTGCCAGTTTCTGGAAGACACCTTCTTCAAGCAGTGGTACAGGAAGAAGTCTGCACCCTTCAAGAAAAACATGATTTTCATGCAGGACAATGCTCCATCACACGCGTCCAAGTACTCCACAGCGTGGCTGGCAAGAAAGGGTATAAAAGAAGAAAATCTAATGACATGGCCTCCTTGTTCACCTGATCTGAACCCCATTGAGAACCTGTGGTCCATCATCAAATGTGAGATTTACAAGGAGGGAAAACAGTACACCTCTCTGAACAGTGTCTGGGAGGCTGTGGTTGCTGCTGCACGCAATGTTGATGGTGAACAGATCAAAACACTGAGAGAATCCATGGATGGCAGGCTTTTGAGTGTCCTTGCAAAGAAAGGTGGCTATATTGTCACTGATTTGTTTTTGTTTTGTTTTTGAATGTCAGAAATGTATATTTGTGAATGTTGAGATGTTATATTGGTTTCACTGGTAAAAATAAATAATTGAAATGGGTATATATTTGTTTTCTGTTAAGTTGCCTAATAATTATGCACAGTAATAGTCACCTGCACACACAGATATCCCCCTAAAATAGCTATAACTAAAAACAAACTAAAAACTACTTCCAAAACTATTCAGCTTTGATATTAATGAGTTTTTTGGGTTCATTGAGAACATGGTTGTTGTTCAATAATAAAATTAATCCTCAAAAATAAACTTGCCTAATAATTCTGCACTCCCTGTATTTACTAGCTACCTAGTTAAAATAAATACAAACTTACCCGTGAAATAAAAGTAAAACCTAAATTGCCTTACACTAAAACCTAGCATTACAAAAAAAAAAAAAAAAATGAACATAACAAAATAAATAACACTAAAATAAAAAAATAAAAACTAACATTACAAAAAATAACAAACAAAATTATCCAAAACAATAAAATTATTCATATTCAAAACCGTTTAAAAAAAAAAAAAAAACTCCCGAAAATAAAAGAACCCTAATCTATAATAAACTACCAAGGGCCCTTAAAATGGGTTTTTGTATGTCATTCCCCTAAAGAAATCAGCTGTTTTGCTGCAAAATAAAAACAAACACCCCCTAACATTACAAAACCCCACCCCCCAAACCCACAAAATAAAAAAATCTAACTAAAAAAACTAATCTACCCATTGCCCTGAAAGGGGCAATTGTTTGGGCATTGCCCTTAAAAGGGAATTCAGCCCTTTTAAGAAAAGCCCAAACCCTAATCTAAAAAAAAACACCCCAAAAAACCTTAAAAAATCTAAAACTAAACCCTCTTTAGGTACTCACAGTTGCTGAAGTCCCGCTGAGGATTAAAATGCAATGTACCCCTTTTATACTGGGAGTTAAAGCAGCTTGGCTGCTTGGCTGATTTGAATGGGCAGTAAAAGTGCTGAATGCCCTCTTAAGGGCAATGTCCATACAAATGCCCTTTTCAGGGCAATGGCTAGATTAGGTTTAACAACTTTATTTTTATTTTGTAGGTTTGGGGAGTGGGGGTTTGTATACTGTTAGGGGGTGTTTGATTTTCTTCTTTAGCAAAAGAGCTGTTTACTTTAGGGCAATGCCCTACAAAAGGCCATTTTAAGGGCCCTTGGTAGTTTATTATAGATTAGGGTTTTTTTATTTTGGGGTGTTTATGTTTTTTGTTTTTTGAACGGGGTATTAGAATAGGAATAATTTTTATTGTTTTGGATAATTTCGTTTTTTATTTTTTGTAATGGTAGTTTTTTTAATTTTTTTTTAATTTTAGTGTTTATTTTTTTTAATGGTAGTTTTTTATTTTTGTAATGTTAAGTTTTAGTGTAAGGCAGCTTAGGATTTAATTTTATTTCACCGGTAAGTTTGTTTTTATTTTAACTAGGTAGTTAGTAAATAGTTAATAACTATTTACTAACTAGTCTAGCTAGTTAAAATAAATACAAACTTACCTGTGAAATAAAAATAAAACCTAAGCTAGCTACAATGTAACTATTAGTTATATTGTAGCTAGCTTAGGTTTTATTTCACAGGTAAGTTTGTTTTTAGTAACTTTAATTTAGCTCTATTTTAATTATGTTAAAGTTAGGGGGTGTTAGGTTTAGGGTTAGGGTTAGGTTTAGTGTTAGGAGTTAATAGTCCTACTCAATATAGTTCCTGATGGTCTCAATGGCACAGATCCAGGATTGTAGGCAGCTCCTCTAGAGTGTCGCTCCACAACACAGGATAAGATGATCTACAACAAAGGAGATAGAGGGCACCACATGGTGCAGATCAAACAACTCCACAGATGATAACCGTAGAAGTAAAGAATCTTACTCACAAAGTGTAAAGCACTGATGTGCGATACAAGCGGTCCAGAACCAACCAGTCGTCCAGTAGACACAACGGAAATAAAAGCAATGGAATCATCGTCTCACCAGGGAGAGTCCAGAGATGCCAAGATAAAGTGCGGGTCCGTTCAGCTCAGAGTAGGGTAGTCAGCCAATAGAGTCCTCGTCCCACCCAGGAGAGTCCAGGGATCCAAAAAGTGAATGGGATGAGGCAGTATCCCAAAAATAGAACAGGCAGCAAAATGAGAGTTTAAAATTTATTACAAAAGTTAAAAACAACAGCGACACGTTTCTCAGTGACACAGAAATGTTTCCTCAGGCTATATAAGCAAACTCTCACAGCTGCCATATTTAAATCTAAATTCAACCAATCAGGGATCATCAAAATTACACACCCATCAGTGGGAACCAAAACACATGTATAGATGGGGTATACATACATATAAAAATAATAAATTAAAAGATTAAAAAATAATTAAAATATAATTACGGTTTCTCCAAAGATAGCATAATAAAAGATGTATATAGAAACTAGAATATAAAAACAATTAAATTCAATATGCTAATATACCTAATATATTCATATAATAGTTCCCTATGACTAATTGGGAATGGTATGTCCCATATGATGTGATGCAGGTAAGCCAAAGTATAGGGCGGATTGTATGATTCCCAGTTAATCTATCTAAGAAAAAATAAAGCAAAGTAAAACCTCGATTTCTATATCAAAAGTGCTCTTCAATTAATGATAACTGTTGTGTGTTTGTTAAAACAACTAATCGAGTAATTTGTCTCGTATCATTAGTTATTACTGGCGTCGTGTTGACATGGAGGGGAAAGAGGACATCATGTCTGATGTCATAGGGGGCGTGGTTGATCTCGCCAGGTGAAACAATGATGTTAAGACACTAAAAAATTAATATAAACAGATCAAGGTCAAGATCGTCAAAAATTACATTAAAGTCCTTTAGGTTATAAATGTGTATTTGTGTGCAAAGTATTTTACAAATGATTTGTGACACAAAGGAAAAAGAGGGCGGGAACGAGGGGAACACTCGTAACCAATCATGGTATCAATGACAATAGTAGGTGTGCAATAACTAACAACAAAACCGAACAGATGGTGTCACTCCTAGCCAATCACAAAGACTGTAAAAAAATGGGCGTGAGTGATATACGTAATACAAAGGGGAGTAATGTCGTATGCGATCGAGATACCCTACCTACCCCAACAATGACACAAATGGAGTGGTACGTGGGTCTTGTTATGATAGGTTGATTCTGACCAATCATAGAGTATAACAAGGTGAAAACCATGCCTAACAGCGAACGCACATCCAAATACACACACACACATATATATATATAGATGTGTGTGTGTACCCATACAAAATAGTGAATGTAGATCTTAGATAGTGACATTTATGTGTCGCACTAAAATCATAATA